>NC_137676.1:62792741-62817741 GCF_963989245.1 Nansenia antarctica
GGTTATGGACATGATAAAGCAGAATCCACATAATAGTGGTCACCTCACCTGACTCCAAAAGATAATATGAATCATAGGATTGATAATGATTCACTAATCTCTGTGTGACAGGCACGTATACTTGAGCCTACAGTAGGCAACAGATCAGAATCACAATGAGCTTTTTGCCGAGTAGCGGTTGCAAGAAATGATACAAAACAAAACAAAAAAGTTTTACCAGCCATTCGTATATAGTATTTGATGCAATACCTGAGGTAACTAAACTGACAATAACAAATAACAACAATACAGGTCCACAATGTATTTCTGTTGCATCCATATATACCACCCAAGTGAACCATAACACATCAGAGATCAGTGTCGACCTGGTGTACATTACAATTACATCTACAAGCATAGATTTTACAATCAAATGTTATTAAGATGGGATATCCTGCATGGATGTCGATCAGGCATATCCATTCAACTGTAATGAAGTGGTCCGGGGCTGTGAGAGAGGGGCATTGATCACCAATCACAACAGGAGGTCAAACAGTGCTGTCATTGTATCAGCCACATGTTTACACATGGAAGATAGTGGCAAAGAGTTATCTTACGGTGGCCTGGGGTGGTCCAGTGGCCTACCACCAAGGTCTACAGTGTGCACATATGCCCATGTCGGGATGGGTTCGAATCCGGCTCACACCCTGCTGACATACCCTCTCCTCCTGACCTTCCTGTCTTTCCACTGTCTCTATCCATTAAGAATGAAAGATATAAGAGTGGGACTGCCCCGCTAAAAAAAGCTGTTCCCAATAGTCTTGCGTAGCCATTCCTCCAACGCACATGGTTCTCACGCCTCTTTTGGAGGTCCCCCACCACACACACATGTACAATCCCCACACACACACACACACACACACACACACACACACACACACACACACACACACACATACAACCCCCCCAACACACAAGTACACCCCCCCCTAAATGAAGAAACCTGAGTCAGTGTGTGTACCTTTATGTAACACGTTCATCTCTACATTGCTGCCCTCATTCCAAATATTGATAAGCAGCATACATAAAGGTCACTGGGTCAACATCAGCTGTGAATACACAAGCTGAAATAACCCAACTCGTATCTCTGTCATGTATAGCATCCTATAAGTAGTTTGTACTTTTTGTTTGCTTGGCAAACATGTTCTATTTGCTCCTGTGAAACAAGCTCAGTTTACATGTTCCTGCCCATTAGTTTCTATTGGATATCATATGAGAATATCTATTTGCAGATAGGCCCCAACCCCACCTGGGCCATTTATACATTTACATTTATGGCATTTATCAGATGCCTTTATCCAAAGTGACTTACAACAAACACATGTGTCTATGTAAGTGAATCATCTATCCACCAGTCATAGTAAGAAAAGGTCATCTATGCTAGGGCCATGGGCCATTGGCAGTCATAATGCTAGATGAAGGAAGAATTAGGATGTTTATTTATTCATTTTTTTACATATTTTATTTACAGTAAAGAAACTGTACAGGGGGGATAGAGGGGATGAAGAGGTCTTAGGAGGGACAGTTAAGGTGTAGCCTGAGGAGATGGGCCTTTAGTCTACGGCGGAAGATAGGTAGTGACTCTGCAGGCATGACAGTAGACAGGAAGTGACTCTGCAGTCCTGACAGCAGTGGGCAGGTCGTTCCACCAGCGGGGCGCCAGGACAGTGAAAAGCTGTGACCGAGTAGCGAGGTAGCTGCATCCGCGTCGAGGCGGTGGTCGCTAATAAAGGTGGTGGTCGCTTAATAAAAGCACACAAATAAATCACATGAAATATAGCAACAGGTTTCCACTAGGTTTTCCACAGTTTGCCATAATATACTAGAATTATTAATAATCAATGTCAAGGTACAAAATCTTCATGCCCTCAATTTGAATGCCATGGGGCCTATATGCCGTTGGAAGCAGCTGTCTTGATGTCGCATCAATTCAATGAAACATTACCGAATCTTGTCTGTGCACAATGACACTATCAGAAGAAAGAATTATGTTTACCAGCAACACAGGCCAGGTGTGTTAGTACAGGCTAACCCTAACCATCAACACGGGCCGGCCTTTCTATTCCAAGACTAGAGACACCCGAACCCCCGCAAGCTCCAATGTCAGCTCCTTATTATAAGCATGTATGGACGCCGCGAATGCATTGAGGTCGTGGTCCAGCCTGTGACACCCGGAACGGTGACTGGATGCTCCAGATTCTCGTTCTCGTCCTCCAACGATAGGAGTGCGTCTCCTGCGCAAACAGTAGTCATAACCTGATAACCATTATAACCCTATGACACTATGGGCCGGTTTCACAGACAAAGCTTAAGCCTAATCCTGGACTAAAAAGCATCTTCAATGGAGATTTGACATTGAAAGTGTGATTTAGTCCAGGACTAGGCTTAAGCCTTGTCTGTGAAACCGGCCCTAGGAGTAACACACGTATTGTAATACTATGGACTTGAGTCGCATCACTTCACGTCAACAGAAATGCCACGGGTTGTAATTGTATGCTATGTGTTTTAGACTGCCAGGCAATCCTTGACCGTCTTTGACAATATAGTCATCATAAAAGTCTATTTGACTGCAGAAGACTGCAGATGGGATTAAAAAGCTTTTAGAGTAACTGCAGCGCCAGTAACATCATAAAAGCGAGGGTTAACAATGGGGCCATATTTCTAAAATCAGGCCAGGCATACAACAGTTTTTTTCTCAGAGACAGGCTTCAATTATTGAGAGGTAGAGCTTGTGTGCACAGACTGATAAACGATATGCCCAATGCACTACAGCACAGATATGAAGAAAACAGTGCAAGGTTTTGTAATTTAAGGTCTTCGATTTTGCACAAAAGTCGTTAACGGTTTCCCCAAATTGCTGTGCATTTCTGCTTACTGTTTACACATTTTCAATGGAAAAGATCTGCTTCCTAATAACCTTCCTAACAACAACATCCCAGTCACATCTTGTTACACCTCATTACAATGCCTCTGTGATCAAACTAAAGTAGCCTATAATGATTCTGATGAAAATAACGGATACGAAACTCAACTCTACAAACATCTTTTAAAAAAAAGTATTAAGTAATTGAATAACTTTTCCACCGCATGCCAAAACAAGAACAGGACTGTTTTCACAGAACACACCAACCTGCTCAGGGTCTCCGTGCTCATGTCCGTGCTGACGTCCGTGAGGGATTGAGGGGCAGCAGGAGGGGCCTGGGAGCCCGCCCGTGGAGGGGTCATCTCCATCTTCTCAGGGCCGGGGCTCATGGGGCTCACAGCCAGGGGCGGGGGCCTCACATGGGGTACACCGGCAGAGTGGCTGGGGTGGGGCACGGGCCGGTGAATCGCCGACTCACTCTTCACCTTCCTCACCTGGCGAGAGACCGAGAGGAACAGACGACAGGACAGGTGAGACCAGACCTGTAACACGAGAACCCCGTGCCGGGCACGGGACGTAAACGATACGCCACCCCCCTACTGTAGCACTTCCACACGGCTACTGTACGCCGCACCGCCACACAGACTCAGGGCAAATCAGGTGAGCGGTGTGTCAACCTTCGGTCGGGTTACAATAAAACATGCATTGGAGGATAGACGCGGCGACATGGCTAATAAAAGAACAAGAGAAGGAGAGAGATGGAGGGAGGGAGGGTTAGCCGGGAACAATGAAACGTAATCAGACGTATGTCTCTCTCACCTTGTTGACCTCCAAGGGGTATAAGTGCTGAGGGTTTGTCCTCAAATATGTGTAGAACCTCAGCCGAACGATGGCTACATTAGAGCTACCCTTCTTAATTTCTATGGTGTGTTCATTCATGACTATGCCGTCCAGATCAACTGTAAACAATTGAGAAGTGTGTCTGTGGGTGTGTGTGTGTGTGTGCGTGCGTGTGTAAGCAAGAAAAGAAGCAAAACGGAATGAGGAATATAAAATCTGCCAGGGAATTTAAGCTCAGGGGAGTGTTCGGTCCGAAAACCTGAATGACAATGACAATGGCAACTAATGCAGCGTTCTACCTCTTGTGTAGTAGAGTGACTGAGTAATGTGTCTGAAGCTTAGTGCTGGACTATTGATCAGAACCACAACAACCAACGACCATCGGTCGATCATCTCGGTACGAGACAGAAACCAATGGAGAAACCAATGGAGGCAGAACAGAACCTTTCTGGGTCGAGAGCCACTTTTCATCCATGGGACGTCCCAGTTTGTGCCAGAATGATTGGATTTCTCAGAATCATGGAAAGAAGGGCCAGTTAATGGCCCCCTGTTTAGCGCATCATTATCCCAAAAGCTCTAGCCTGGAGCACCCATTGTGCACTTCAGAAGTTGAGAGTATAGTAATGGACTTGGGCTGAAAGTGGCCTCTCCGAACTGGCAACAGATAGTGAGGGAGTGATGAGAGGACAGGGTCGAACACTAGAGCTGTGGGTAAACCTCAGTATCCAAAAGGGACAAATTGGCAGTAATGTGTTAATAATAATAATAATGATAACTTTGTATTTGTATAGCGCTTTTCCTGCAAATGTTGCAGCTCAAAGTGATAGATGGCATGTAGGAAATAGCTGAAAAATAGGCCATTGTTAAACCGCTTCTTTCAGTCCAACTGACAAAAGTCACTGGGAGGAAGTGACCTTATTTCAAAAACAATGGCTTAACCATTTCATGTTTGGATCAAAACCATCATAACTGATTTGACCAGGTTCTCATTTCTGGAGACATTTACAACCACCTCTGAAAAAGTTTTTCATAAATAAACAATAATGTCCTTTAGATACAGGACAGAGGGAAGTGTTGCCAGCCCATCATCTCTGAAAACTCTTGACATACCTGTTTACAGGTTGGAGGATTTGTAAACTTGCCCACTTGGACACGATTCTCACTGTAATTCATGCCCTTGGCAAAACAACTGTAATTTGAAACTGTGTTGTGTATGTCAACACAGAAAGGGACATATGAAGTTTCAAATATTGCTGTTACCATAAGAACAGAATGTTTTGTTAGGAAATTTGAAAACACACAATTAACAAGAGAACAAGGAATAGGCAGCAACTGAATCATGATCATGTTTGTAGGGGATCTTTTTGTGAAACAGTAAAAGCCACTTGCTGAATTAAAGGAGAGCTCAAGGGCAACAATGTACAACTGTTATTAACAAGTCAAACAGCCCAGAATCAGATAGACATCACAACAGCTTTAGGGCCCTTCAACTGTTTAGCAGAAGTTGCAACGACCCATCTCATGTTTCCCACCACTAAACCTGACCCTCGACAGATGAGCAGGATTTACAGTCAAGCCCTTTGCCTACAGTGCTATAAAGACATCCAACGAATGACAGAATTTATGCCGAATGGAAACACTCCACACACCTAACTTTTGCGTATGATTGATGAAGCTCGGCTTGCCAAGCATACAAATTCTCACACTGTCAACCCGGTGTGATGTCTCATGACGTATGTTTTGTGTACAGCATGTGTACTGTATGTACTGGATGTGTGTACTGTATACTGGATGTGTGCATGCCTTTGTGTGTGTGACTATGTATACGCATGTGTGTATGTGTGTGTGTGTGTGTATATATGTGTGTGTATACGTGTGTGTGTGTGTGTGTGTGTGTGTGGGCGTGTGTACGTACGCGTTTGTGTATGACTATGAGAGTGTGTCTGTTTGTGTGCGTTTGAGTAAGTGTGTGCGTCACACAGATGGGCTGTCCATATGAAGCTCACCTGTGCCCCCAGGAGAAGAGCCATGTCCACTCCTGTGTATCCACAGTGCTGCTGGGCCCACACACACACACACACACACACACTGTACTCAGGCTTACACACTCACAGTTAACCCCCCTCTGTTTTACTACTCAAACAACACATACAGTCAGCTTCAAAGTACAACTTTTCAACTCAGGTCCCCTGTCCCCCCTCCCACTTATACATCCCATTATCAATTGCAAACCATGTCACAAACCTATCTGCAAGCCGATCTCTGTGACAAAGTGTAAATATTTCGACACAACCTTCCACACACGTTTCAGGAGGAGAATAGCCCCAATAAGCACGCATATTATTTATTACGCTACAGAGGTTCCAATGTTGGCTATTTGGCTACACAAATTAATATCAATAGCACTTATAAATGATATTGATATCAATAGGGAAGCCTGTTTGACTGAGTGAATCATAGTAAATGTTTTTGATGAGTTTGTTGGAGGCAATACAGTATACATGACTGCATGATAAATTAAAATAAAAATAAAAATCTGTGTGTGTGTGTGTGTGTGTGTGTGTGTATGTGTGTGTGTATGTGTTTACTGTTTTACTGTTTCCTCGCCTGCTTTAATAATTTGGCTCAATATAGTGGCTTTTCCTAGAATGCCGACATGGTGTTTGTTTGTGTGGCTCCAAGAAATAGATGATACATGGAACCACTCAGCAGGATAGATAAGTTAATGCAACAGATGCCGAAAACAAGGTTGGTTTTATTGACGTTGTAGGGAGGGCAAATATACTTCATCAGCAAGAATGTGTCTTAACCCTGCATCCACACACACACACACACACACACACACACACACACACACGAGCACGCCTACACACACACACACACACACACACACACACACACACACTCTCTCTCTCTCACACACACGAGCACGCCTACACACACACACAACCACACACACACACGTTAAATCCCATTGTTGGCACAATCAGCATTTTCCCATCTTTATCTCTTCACTGGCATATGTTTAGATATTAGAGTGTTCAATCTGTCGCACACGGCATAGAGAAACAGAAACGACAACGAGAATGAGTCTTCTAATGGCCTAATACAACAGATACTGTATACACAAGGAAGGACATAGCCCTGCTGTAGCTTATACTGTGGGGACACACACACACAAACACACACACACACACACACACACACACACACACACAGACACACAGACGCACAGACACACACCCCCACCCTCCCTCCCTCCCTCAGATTTCCATTATCAAATCAAGTCCTTTGCCTGAGTGGGTCGGTTGATTGGAGTAATTGACCTTGGGGCAGTCCTGACTGAGCCAATATTACAGACTGAGATGAGTGTGTGTGTGTGTGTGTGTGTGTGTGTGTGTGTGTGTGTGTGTATGTGTGTGTGTGTGTGTGTGTGTGTAAAAAACCACAATCAGGTAGATTGAGGCACGTGCAAGTACTAAATGTGAGCTGACTAATCTAGATACACATGAGGAAACTGTTGATTACGGTACTATGGTGGTTGAGTGCCGTGAGGACGGGGCAATCCTTTTTTTGCAATAACAAAAGAAGTATGGCAATGCTGCAAAAATAAAAACTGGGGGAAACATCATTTTACTTCAAAGATGTCCTGACCATAGGTCTTTGCCCAACTTCCATTCTCTTAATCTGAAATAATAACAACAACATCAACATAATATGTAATATAAAATATATTCAACAGGATATATAGGATTACTGTACCTTCTTTTTCCTTGGGGTTGCTGTTGAACATTGGTGGGATGGTTCCTTAGATGGGTCTGTGTTATCTGGCGGACTGTGGCATGCCACCTGGGAACACAGAGAGTGAATGAGGAAGAGCGCACACACAGGACCATGTGATTAAACAGGGATCTGAATGTAGGATCACACACGTCATTATTCATCTCTAAAGCATCTCGGAAAAGGCTAATACATTTTGCGACGATAAAACCCACCACTATCCGACAGACAATACCAATAATCTGAAAATGGGACACTTGCTAAACATCTTTCAAACAATGCAGTAGTCACCAGTATCAGGGATGTTGACACAAACACACACACAAACACACACACACACACACACAGACACACACACACACACACACACACACACACACACACACACACACACACAACACTCACGCGAGCAAGCTGTAAAAACACTTAGTTATCCTCACGGGTAGGCTTAGAATGCCACACACGTCAGTGGTGATTTAGGGACTTGATAAACTGACTGATTGATTTATTGATTGATTGACTGACTGTATGTATAAGTTCAGTACGCTGAGATCACATGGTTGGTTATGATATGGTAGCGATATGTCAAGGAATTTGAGGTGGCATGGACAGTGAAGTTTATACTGAGAGTTGTACATGTATCCATAGATCCATAGGGGAACCTTCCCGCATACACACCTGACACAGATACCTAAGCAGTTTTCCATAGCAGATGCAACACACACACACACACAAACACACACACACACACACACACACACACACACACACCTTCTTTCTGGGAACTGGAGTCGGGGTCTTTGTGGGAGTCGATGTGGGAGAACTTTGTGACCTCTCTTGCTCTGTCATCTTCATTTGGGCCTCCTAGACACCAGGAGCAAGACAGAGGACAATATATGGCTTAAATATACATACTGCAATATAGGCCAACATATTCAATACATGGCTTAAATATACACACTGCAATATAGGCCAACATATACAATATATGGCTTAAATATACATACTGCAATATAGGCCAACATATACAATATATGGCTTAAATATACATACTGCAATAGGCCAACATATACAATATGGCTTATACACTGTTTTGTCGAGTGCAGCAGACCTAGTAAAACAGCATGAACTGTTATTGTCCCTGAAGGTACACCATTGGCTCTTCTAAAGGTGAGAAATACCTCTCGGCACAGCATGTCCAACAACAACAACTTCAGTACACACTCTCCGCCATAACAGCACCCCCCCCCCCCCCCCCCACCTTTGTGTTTACATTTACATTTTGGCATTTAGCAGACGCCTTTACCCAAAGAGGCTTACAACAAATACATTTGTCTAAGTAAGTGAATCATCTATCCATCAGTCATAGCAAGAAAAAGTTATCTATTCCTGGGCCAGAGGCCATTGGCAGTCATAATGCTAGAAGAAGGAAAGAATTCAAATTTTTCCTTTTTTATTTTTTTATTAAGTCTCTTTCTTTTCTTTTTCCTCATCAACTCCTCTCCTTCAAAATAAGATCATAATAATCACCACATAAATCTGTGATGCCAACTCTGCATAACAAGACACCTCTTCAGTGTAGTTATTGTTAGGGAGTTTATACACGTGTGTTCTACTTAAAAATGCCCTACAGACATCCTTCACAACAGTGACCAGATTAAATGAGACAGGTTGCAAGTCCTCTGTTACATGGCTGGCCCCTCCAAACATCAGTCACTCACGCACGTGCACGCACGTGCACACACACTCACGCACAGTTAAGGCAGGCTAACACATGCCATGTATGAAAGTAAGCCAAGGAGCTGGTTATCTGCACAGAAAGGCATTAACAGGAGGGTCAGAGGGTCAAAGGACAGAAGGCAGACGCTGTGTGTGTGCACGTGTGTGTGTGTGTGTGTATGTGCGTGTACGCATGCTCGTGTGTGCGCACACATGCACGCGTGTACGCATGCACGTGTCTGTGTATGCGTGCGTGTAACGGGAGCCGCTCTGGCAGAGGGTCTTCCCATTATAAATCAGTGGGGTCTCAGGTGGCGTCCACCTCCAGACATCCACAGTGCACAGAGGCAGAACGAGAGAACCTCTGGTCTTTATGACACTGAGGCCCCCAGCCAGGAACAACATTCCACACACCACAGGAGGATTATGTCACACCACACGTGACCTTCCACACCAACAACATCCTCAGTTAAAGACAGAGTTGTTTTTCTCTGTTACGTGTCTTTACGAAACTGGAAATAGCAACAACAAACCGGAAATATTAGAATGAAAAGTGAACCAACTTTGAGACTGGAGTCAGGTAGGTCTGGCTGTGTGAAACACCGATAGTGAGTAGTATTGTGTACAACAGCGGGGAAAGAGTACTTGAAAAGGAGTCATTTTAAATATAATCCACATTCAGTCACCACGCTGCTTTACAATAGAGGGCCTCCTCACTGACCTGTTTGACAGGTAGTTGAGGTAAAGCGGGTCATGCTCAAATGAGGACACCTGCTGTCTTAAGACAATGCAGTCACGCTGGTATTCATTGCAGCCTGAACAGCCCTAGGACGGATTGGACCACCGTACCAGAGTAAGTGCCCCTCTGCAAGGTCCATCCCATGTTGCCTCATAATTTGCTTCAATTATAAATTGGTCTGTGGCTCAGTTGGTAGAGCATGGCGCTAATAACACTTAGATTGTGGGCTTTATTCCTGCTGGGACCATATTATGTATTGAAAAATGTATGCACTGTGATGTAGGTCACTTTGGATAAAAGTGTCAGCTAGATGGCATATATATATATTTATATGATATATAAATTCAGAGAGCAGATTTGTCTGTATCCTTTTCTCAAAAGTCACTAGGCATGCCACCAGACCCCTGTAGCATAATGTGCGCCCCCCGCTTCGTGCCCAGCTGACTGCTACACCATTGCTACCGCAGAGTCAGTCAGATATCAAAGGATGGAGGCATCAGAACTAAACAGTCTGTGAGCTTGTTCATAGCCATTCAATTAAAACAAATAAACTAATTATCTCCTAAGGGAGAATCATGGCTCCTAATGGCATCCATGTTGTTCTTTTCCTACATTTTGCTGGAGGAGTTTTACCTCACATGCTCTTGTTCTTCAGAGAGTGTTTTGAGGAGTACTGCAGCAGAAAGTCGTTCAATCGATATGGAGAAGGTCCATCAAAAAGGAGAAAGTGCATGGAATATGAGCTGACAGGCAGGAACATCCAATCAAACGCCTTCCTCCCTGGGAGGTACCCGGCCTTGACCGCCGTGGCGTCACACAGCGGATCGACGCGTCAGAGCGACTCACTTTGACGATGATGAGGTCGGAGGGCTCCCGTAGGAAGTCTTCTCTCCCGTCTCCCCCACTCCGGAAGATCCTGCTGTAGTTCTGGATGAGCTTGGCCATGATCTTGTTACAGACGCTTTGCTCCCTCATTCCGTCAAGGCCCGAGGACACACTGGGAGAGGAGAGAAGAAAGACAGCTTTAGAAACGGAATTCAACAGGAAGAAATGGTCTATAGTGTATATATATATATATATATATACTGTATATATACACAAATTATAATAGTAATAATAATAATAATAATAATAATAATAATAATAATAATACTGACACTGATAAGAAGAAGAAGAAGAAAAAGAAGAAGAAGAAGAAGAATTCTTCCTTCTTCTAGTAGCAATGTCCTCTGGCACTAGCATAGATTTGTTTTTTTATGATGACTGATGGACAGATGATTCACTTACTTAGACAAATGTATTGTAAGTCGCTTTGGATAAAGGTCGTCTGCTAAATGTCAAAAATGTAAATGTAATATAATGTATATATTATATACATATACACAGGTCCATATATATATATTTGGATTCTGACAGACAGTTTGTTATTTTAGCTGTTTACCAAAATGTATTCAAGTTACAGTTATATAATGTGGGCTTAAAGTGCAGACTCTCAGCTTTAATTTGAGGGTATTCACATCCAAATTGGAGGAATGGTTTAGAAATTACAGCTCTTTAATATGTAGCCCTCTCTTTTTCAAGGGACCAAAAGTAATTGGAAATGTTAGCTGTTCCATGGACAGATGTAGGCTATTCCTTCATTATGTCTTTATCAGTTAAGCAGTTATGAGGTCTGAGTGGCATCTGAGTGGCAAAAGCGTGGCATTTGCATTTGGAAGCTGTTGCTGTGAATGCACAACATGCGGTCAAAGGATCGCTCAATGCAAGTGAAACAGGCCATCCTTAGACTGCAAAAAAAATAATACAAATCAATCACAGAGATAGCGAGAACATTAGGAGTGGCTAAATCAACAATTTAGTACATTCTGAGAAGAAAAAGAATGCACGGGTTAGCTCGGCACCTAAAAAGGTCTGGATAAACAGTGGTGGATGATCACAGGATCCTTTACATGGTGAAGAAAAACCCCTGCAGCGGGTTCATCACTAGGTGCATCTTCATAAGCCTCAACAATAGAAAGGCCAGATTAGACTTTGCCAAAAAACATCTAAAAAAGCCAGCCCAGTTCTGGAACAGCATTCTTTGGACAGATGAAACTAAGATCAACCCGTACCAGTATGATGGGAAGAAAGAAAAAAAATATGGAGACGGCTTGCAATGGCTCATGATCCGAAGCATACCACCTCATCTGTAAAACACAGTGTGATGGCATGGGCATGCAGGCTTCCAATGGCACTGGGTCACTCGTGTTTAATGATGATGTGACAGAAGACAGAAGCAGCTGGATGAATTCTGAAGTGATTAGGGATATAGTGTCTGCAGATGGACAATGACCCAAAACATACTGCAAAAGCAACCTGTGAGTTTCTTAAGACAAATAAGTGGAATATTCTGCAATGGCTGAGTCAATCACCTGTTCTCAATCCGATCGAGCATGCATTTCACTTGCTGAAGACAAAACTAAAGGCAAAAAGACCCATGAACAAACAACTGAAGACTGCTGCAGTAAAGGCCTGGCAAAGTATCACAAACAAGGAAACCCAGCATTTGGTGATGTCCATGGGTTCCAGACTTCAGGCAGTCATTGCCTACAAACAATTCTCAACAAATAATTAAAAATAAACATTTTATTTATGATTATGTTAATTTAATTTGTTGTTACATTTGGGGGTTGGGTTTTTTGTTCAACCCCCCCTTGAGAGCTCAAAGTCTGCACTTCAATTGCATCTCGATTGTTTCATTTAAAATCCATAGTTGTGTGGTACAGAGCCAAAATTATGGAAATTGTGTCACTGTCCAAATATTTGTGAACTGTATATCAAATCTTGTCAACCCTAATGAGGAGAATGAAACAATGCCCTATTGTCTGAGGTTCATATCTTGTTACACAGAACGTGAGAAAGACATTGGGTCAAATTGTATCAGAGGATCAACATGTGCTCTTTATGTTTAGTGGCTATGTTTATGGTTATTTATTATGTTTTTCTTTTTTAATTTCGTACATGGTTATCACACCAATAGACCAGTACATGAGCCCTGTCGCTGGGCAGAGTTCTCAGGGGCTCTTCAGGGGCAAGTTTCAGTCAGCGGTCTTTGATATCACACACCAGGGCATTGGGCCTAATTATGTGTCCACACATCACACACGCACACAGACGTGTGTGCACACTCTCACACTCACACACACACACACACACACACACACACACACACACTCACACACACACACACACACACAGACACACACACACACACACACTCACACACACACACACACACACACACACACACACACACACACACCCACCCACCCACCCCATGACCCCCCTGATCTCTGATATAGAGAACATGCTGTACAGTACGAGAGCCCCAGGGACGATATCACTTCCTATGAGCTGTCCAATTAGATGTGACCTGTGTGCCGTCAGGGGTTTCCTGGCATGGACATCTTGATTTATTATTAGAGTAGGCAGCCATGCCAGAAGGTGGGTGAGTGAGTACACAGGCAGGGGGGGAAGAGGACAGGGGGAGGGCTGGGGAAGGGGGTCAAACAGATAAAGGGTGTGTGTGGGGGGGATTGGTAGCCAGGTAGATAGACTGGCAGTGAAAGGGAGGTGTGTAGACAGGTAAAGTGGCAGGCGGGGTGGGGGGGGGGGCATGGGCCTGGGAATGGATAAGTTTGTGTGTGTGGGGGGGGGGCATGGACAGCTGAGTGGAAACATACTCCATACACTATCCATCAGCCATGACATGATAGATAGGATGGCAAGGACAGGAGATACTAGGACTGTGAGTACACTGTACACACACACACACACACACACACACACACACACACTCTTTACAGGAACCTCTCTTATCACTGACAGTGACGTAGTGTGACGGCTTTCAAGGTAGTCCGGTCCTAATCGTAAAACGATACGCAGAGTGGAAGACAAACTAACGGGAATTTGGCCACTATTAGATCCTCTCTCCTACAGCGGCAGCACTCTTCACTCAGGTGCCGACATCAGGCCGAGATAATGTGGCTAGTAAAAGAACAAAGGCATGTACAAGCACTCTCTGAATTCATGCAGTGATGTTTCTATCAGCGGTAAAATACCGTTTAGACCTTATGTTAAGGCCCATTGGCATTAGTCTTTACTGGCTGAGCTACAGCGCCCCCTGTTGGATAGATGATTGTAACTCTGATAGAGAGATGGGAAGAAACGAAGAGATGGGGAAATAGGGGGCAGAGAGAGCGGGGGGAGGGCAAGAGAGAGAGAGAGAGAGACAGAGATAGAGACAGAGATCGAGGAGGGGGATGGGGGTGAGAAAGTCAAGGGAAGGTATGCAACAACACGTGCCTGAGGATTGTCTCACTGGTTGTTCACATGGAAACCATGGAAACCAATGTGAAACCTGATGCTGTCTGTCAATACAGGTTTAGGACAGGGCAATGTTGACAGACACACTGGCATCATTTTACATGACATGACATTTTTACATTTTAGACATTTAGCCAACACCTTTATCCAAAGTGACTTACAACAAATACATTCTAAGTAAGTGAACCAGCTATCCACCAGTAATCATAAGAAAAGGTAATCTATGCTAGGGCCAGGGGCCATTGGCAGTTGCA
This sequence comes from Nansenia antarctica, assembly GCF_963989245.1. Taxonomy (NCBI): domain Eukaryota; kingdom Metazoa; phylum Chordata; class Actinopteri; order Argentiniformes; family Microstomatidae; genus Nansenia; species Nansenia antarctica. The sequence goes on from NC_137676.1 coordinate 62,807,341, forward strand.
ATGCTAGGAGAAGGAAGAATTACTTTTTTTCTTTTGAATAGATTATTGATAGTAGAGAAACTACAGGGGAAGTGGGGACAATTAAGATGTATCCTGAAGAGATGGGTCTTCAATCTTGCATCAATCACTAAACAGACAACTCCAGCCAATCACTATACAAACACCTCCAGCCAACCACTATACACTCCAGACTATTTAGTCTCTCTCTCTTTGACCTTAACCTCAAGTCCCACCTTTTTAGAGCTGCATACGGTTGTCATTAGCACCTGCCCCCCACAGCTTTTCGCCATGTTGAGATTATTGTGTACTCATGCGCTTTTGTTTATGTTATTGTTTTGTAAATGTGTTTTTCTATGTTGTATAGTGAGTTGAGACCTGGGTGAAAATGCACTTCAAACCCAATCAAACTTGAACTTGAAACTTGACACTGGGCCAAGTTGCCTCAGAGTGTACAGATACTGTTGCTATTCCAAGACTGAAACAAACAGGGGCAGTGTTCGTACCAGAGGGAGACTAGACTAGAGGGGGGTGACAGTCTTGGAGCAGCGGTCCAGATGGGTGTTGCTATGTGACTTCTCTGTAGCTGGGTGTTCCTAGCTGCTGGTGCTGCTAGCAGACTCGTCTCAGCCACAGACTAGACATATCACTAATTAGCATTTTCATCATGTACGGTAGGAATCATGTTCAATTCATGAAAGGCCTTGACAACAGTGTAAGTGACTGTAGCCCAACAATAGTTATAATACAGTTTCTCTACTGTGAATATAATATAATAATTGTTTTATTTAAAAAAAGTAATTCTTCCTTCTAGCATTGTGACTGCCAACTCCCACACCCACACCCACACTCGCACCATAGCCTGGCAGTAAAGATCACTGGAAAACATTCGGGGCCAAAGAAGGTTGCCATGTTGAGGGCCGGTCACACGGTTGTGTCTATGTATTTTTAGTCAGGAAATTCAAGAACCAAAGTGAAAAAACACGGTCTTGTGGTCTTACACTGGCGGATGTGTTCAATGGCAAATGTTAACATGTTCATGTTGTGTGAAGTTTTATCATCAACAACCCCTCAATTAGGGACTCCCCAAACCTTGTATTTCCCCCTTAAGCAACTCCCCCCGCCGCCCCACACACACACACACACCACCCCCACCCCAACTAACTACCCTCTACCCTGCTGAACAGACAGTACAACTCACTGGAAGACATTGGGGCCGAAGACGGTTGCCAGGTTGAGGGCTGTCATGCGGTTGTCCTTGTGCTGCTGTTCCACCTGGGTGAGGAAGTGGACCAGGTAGTTGAGGAGGGTGTAGTGGACGTCTGGCAACTGCAGCAGCAGGTCCCTGAGGTCCGTGCAGGAGCCTTCCTCGCTGCCCTCTGGAGACGGAAGACAAAAACATGATCAGAAATACAACGAGAAGGTGGCCTGTTGTGGTCCAGTGGTCTACCACCATGGCCTACAGTGCACACATATGCCCATGTCAGCATGGGTCAGAATCCGGCCCATGCCCTGCTGGCATACCCTCTCCTCCTTAATTTCCTGTCTCAATCCAATAAAAAATATGAGAGTGGGACAACATTTTTTTTCTATTAAATAAAATATGCACAAGAATAACATAGCACTCAGCCATGGTGTGGTACAATCCAGGTAAGTGTTACACACTGGTAGATAGGGTTGCCAACTCTCTCGTATTAGCCGGGATGTCCATATTTTGGGATGGATGAATATACGGGACCTCCCTTGTCCTGTATATTCATCCAATCACAGGCCCCCTCATGCGTACAGTGTAAAGGTGCCAATTCCTGCAAACCCCCCCGCCCCATGCAGTGGCACTCCATCTTTTATTCTGTATTTGGTAGTGAGAAAGCTGACGACCCTACTGACTGATAGTGGAGGATGCTGATGATTGAATCATGCATATAAATGAAATGTGGATGTGGCACAGTTCCAAAGAGAAGCCATCGTAACTGCACTTTCAAATAACAAATTCGTTCAGACGTTCAGTACTTCAGGACAAGCCAGGTAATATATTGTTAGATCTTGACACATACTCTCATACCTTCTATCCAGCCATCTCTCTCTATCTCCTTGTTTCTCATCCTGTTATAGGGTCTCCTGTCTGTCTATCAGTGTTAATCTTTGCATCTATCCATCTATCCAGCCATTCAGCCATCCACCTGTTTATACCACTGAATACGTCATTAGGAACACACCTGTAAACCTTCTCATTCATGGAGGTGGTGTAATGGTGTGGGGAATGTTTTCTTGGCACATTTTGGGCCTGTTAATACCAATCAATCATTGCTTGAATGCCAGGGGCTATTTGTGTATTCTTGCTGACCATGTGCATCCCTTCATGGCCACAATGTACCCATCTTCCAATGGCTACTTCCAGCAAGGAAATGCACCATGTCACAAGGCAAAAGACCAGCATGGACCAGCATCTCAAGGGAAAATTTCCAACATCTTGTGGAAACATTGCCATGAAAAATGTAGGTTGTTTTGAGAGCAAAGGGAGGCCCAACCCAGTATTAGTAAGTGTTCCTAATAAAGTGTTCAGTGAGTATAATGTTTCTTCATAATTTGGCATGAGTCCTGAAGTAATCTTTTTGAGTACTACTGAATCATCTCACGCCGGGGTTGTTGTCCAAGTCCTGCTACAAGCCACCATCTCCTAATGCATCGCCTGGCTCAAGGCCTTGACAAAAAATATGCCTATTCATTCAACCTGTGACAACCAACACACAGTTTGAGTTAAAATGGTGATTCACATCATCCTGACGCAAGAGGATGGAAGAGGTGAGTCAGGAGTATGGCCAGAATCTGCCACTGGCCAGAGATTCACTTCACCTTATATGGCCTCATTATACTGTACATTTTAGGCATTTATCGAAAGCGACATAGAATAAATACATTTGTAACTGAATCATCTCTCCACTTAGTCATAGCAGGAAAAGGTAATCTATGCTCGGGCCACGGGCCATTAGCAGTCGTAGTGCTAGCGTGCTACTGCGAGTAGTCTAAGCCAGAGTCCCACATGAGTATCCTCTTCCCTCTCCCCCCACCTCCCCCTGGCGACCACCCCACCTCCCCACCGCCTGACTCGGCGATTGCAGTCTTCAGGTGCCGAGGGGTCAAGGTATGTTCTGCACAGTTTAAAGATAGCCTGTTTTGACTGAACTACACACATGATCCAGATATCCATTATCACCCTTACTGACATGTGTGAGTGGAGGATATGCGTTTACATATGGGGGATTAGGAAAGGGCGAGTGATGTTAAGGATGTTGTTGATTCTATTAGGTCAAAGGATATGGCAACGGTTGATACTGAATTGGTTGTAGTATGGTTGATTACATAGATAGTTGGATAAGATGTTGCGAGATCTAGAACGAGAGGGAACTCAGATGGTTATCAAATTGAATGCCATGATTGTGCTGAGGCACAAACATGTACATCTCAAGCCTGCAAACTGCGACACTTTAAATAAATGTGAAATAACACTATTGTGCAATATGACAACCCTAGTCGTCTATCTGTACAGTATAGTACAGTGGATAGTGTACATAGCCTTTATTTATGTAAACCAGCTCCTTCCCTTCTTGTGATTTTTTTTAAAAGTTTTTTTTTTTTTTCCCTTTCCTAACACCAGGGGAGCCACCCCTCCTAAATTTCGTTGTTTGGTACCTGTACTGTAGCAATGACAATAAAGACCATTCATTCATTCATTCATTCATTCATTCATTCATTCATTCATTCATGATTTGGACTGGAACAGGTCTTAATAAAGCAAGTTAATAGAACCAACGACTACTTCTTTAAACAACACAACACTGGTCATTATGAGCAAAGTTCCTTGATTCTAGTAGTAGAGTCTCTCATCCCCAAAGGATACACTTCCTTCACAACATATAGAGACTACAACCATGTGTACTGTAAAAGCATCAACTGAACTACAACACCCAGAACAACACGTCCGCTCACCCCGGTGCTGCTGCATGAGGGCGGGCTGTACTGCGGAGTCCACCAGGCTCTCGGGCAGGTCCCTCAGGTACTGTTTGAGCAAGCTGGCCACCGTACACACGTCCACGTCTTCCGACCTGAAGTCCACGTCCTCGCCGCTCTCCAGCCTCTGCTTCAGCCCCTCGACCGCACGGACGTTCCCGTTGACCCGGAACAGTCCCTCCTGCTGCAAGGCTGGAGAGAGGATAGAGGATAGAGGACGGGGAAGAGGAGGTCATGGGGAGATAAGATAAGAGAGGGCAGGGCAGAGGGGGGAGAGATGGTTGAGGAGAATTAGATCTATTTTCCTTTTCGACAAAGTGGTAAAAGAAAAAGGCTTGTATTCCTAGGCCTAGATCTAAATGGTGACCATGGTAACCCCCACGTAGAGCAGCAGTGTGTGTATCCAATACCTCATACCAAAACAACACCCACACACAGATATTTCAATGGGTGGAAATTGCACTGCTGCACTTAGGATGACTCTGTGGATCCCTGGCCTGAGCATTGTTACATACTCAGTCACACATACTAGCAGGATGTTTAATGTGGGTTTGACGGCACACTCTGTGTACCAGTGAGGGTACGTACACGCTGGAAGTGTCATACTTTATTTCGTTGGATGATTGCTCAGGTTACAGGTCAGCTGGAAATTATTATTGAACTCAGTACCCTTGTTTACCTGTTGCTATCTAAACCAAATGCGACAGACCAGCCCTTGCACTCAATACATGATTTCAGCAACTATGTTTAAATATATCTTCATAAATACAATATCTCCATAAATAATCAGATACAACTTTGCTCTTATTCTCCAAGTGTTGTCCAAGGAATTCTGACATGAAATAGAAATAAAACACAGGATCAGACCAAACAGTACCATTTGTCTCTCTTGCTGTTTCTTACTCGTTCATCTGTCACACACACACACACACACACACACACCACAAAACAATAGGCTAGGTGCACAATCTCACTACTTCCTGAAAGGCAACTGGTATGAATATATCCTGTCTCACTCTATTGGTTTAATTGATTAATCAGCTGTGCGGTAAACCGTTGGAACACACAGTGCACAGCTGATTAATCAATTAAACCAATAGAGTGAGACAGGATATGTTCATACCAGTTGCCTTTCAGGAAGTAGTGAGATCGTGCACCTAGCCTATTAGGCACTGATTGGAATTCACATGGCCTGATGGGGATTGTAGTACAGTTAAGATTGCCATATGTTCAATAAAAGCACTACACTGACATCTAGTGGATAAATAACAGACTTACTTAGAGGAGGGTTAGGGACATAGTCCCTAATGTTTGTCCCTAATATGAGAGTATTTCAGATCATATATTTAATACAGACTTTAATACATGTAGTTTTCATTTATTTATACTCACTGTACACCATGCACTCTCTACATTATCATGTCTTTTGCACCATCTGGTTAGATGCCAAAGTACATTATTGTCTCAGTACATGTGCAATGACAATACAGTTGAATCTAATCTAATCTAATCCAATCCATTCTAATCTAACCCAGTGATCCAGATCATAGTATCAATACATGATGATGTCATGGATTATGAAATGATTAGAAGAAGATTATACTGTATTTCATCACGAGGCCTACTAGTTGTGTTGGTTATGTTGCTGTTAAAAACGTTTTTGTTGCTGTTGCTGAATCAAATGTATTGACATTTGAAAATAAAATGATATGACCTATACAAAGCGCCAGAGAACACAGAGACTTGGGACTCGAGGGCTCTCTCACTGATGTTTGTTAACCTCACGTTGTCTTGACACCACTCAAGTGGCTTTATGACTGGGCTTGCTTCAGCAAAGCCAACTATTGTTCTCAAACAGCTCAGGGGAAGGCCCAGGGGGTTTTACGGGACATGGTCCAAAACCCCAACGTCAAGACAGACAGTTTCTTCACAGTTTTGATGGAGGGTCGACAGTTGCTTGCCAAACCAAGCTCCTTTCATTCAAAGCACACACAGAACTGTAGCTCTCGCTGATCATGTGACTGTATCCTAAACATAATTAAAGTCTCTTTATTAACAGTACAAAAAATGTATGCCTGTTTTGTCACTTTTTTCAGTTATGCCCTTGACATTGATCTAAAGTGTTTAGCTCAAGGGGCCTGTTTCAGGCTTGTCACAGTGTTATTCTTTGAGTCATTGAGGGCGAGAGGGAGGAATGGGTAGACAGTCTTACCATAGAGCTACCACACAATGCTCAACGTTCATGGCAAAAACAACCTGTCTGCCTCCATGATAAATGTGACCATTGTTGCATTACTACACTCTTGTGTTTGAGTTGTAAACTCTGTCCTTCCCTGCTTGCTGTAGTCTGGTCAGCACTATGACTGTCTGTCGTCCATGTTGGCCCTAGGGGGCTCCCATACCATACCATTATGTCAACCAGGACAGTGCTGGTTGAGAAAAGGGTATGAGGGTTTGGGAACATAAAATGGCTGGGGAGAATAGCTCCATTTGGAATATCTACAAGAGGAAAGTGAAATAGACAAGTTGTTGCAAACAGTAGGCCCGCAATTCAACTTGCCCACGACCGAGCCTTGAACTTGCAACCTCTGACTGTGACCTCTGGCTTCTGATCTCTGACCTCTGACAACACACGTGACCGTCTCCTCAAATACCCGGTGTAAACCAGCTGGACTTTGTCCTCTCCTATCCTATCCGCTTGGCAACCAGTTCTACCTCAATAAAACCACCTACTATCTCTCTCTTTCTTATCGTAATGATCCTCTAACCTTCTCCTATCTCTCCCGGCTATCCTACCGTCTGACCATCCTCCTCTCATATTATTTATTTTTAAAAGTTATTTTTCCTGAGTGGGGCAGTCCCACTCATATTCTTCATTTTACTTGACAGAAGATTTAGACAGGAAGGATGGGTGGGAGAGAGAGGAGGGATGACATGCAGGATATGTCCCCGGCCGGAATCAAACCGGGGACCCTGCGGTTACATGGTCAGCGCTTAACACGCTACGCCACCTAAGCGCCCCTCCTCCTCTCATATTATTAACTACCCAGCAATCATCCTTCTTTCTATCTTCTCTATCTTCTAACTTCTCTACCGATCTTCCTAGATAGAAGGCAATCTGCCTAGTAGAAGACCCTGACCATCTTGCGTCCATTGGTCCATCCTACTATCTCACTATCTTTCACCTAAACCTAACCCTAATCTAGATTATTCAACTTTATTGTCATTGCACAATACAAGTACAAGACGATGCAAGTTGGCATCTAATCTATCTATCTATTGTCCACAGTTAACCATCTTTCAACTTTTTCCACTGACAAAATAAGTTTCTTCTGGAAATGGAAAATTCAAAGGGTTTGCTTTCAAGTTTGTCCCGCCGACAAATGTACGCAGTAATCCTTCTAGACCATACTGACATGTAACAATTCTGTTGCTTCATCAATAGACTGCACTTACATTAATTATATATATACAGTATATAATAAGCACCTTATTCCAAAGCACTTTACAATGGCCTCTTATTCAGCCATTCACACACACATTCACACACACAGTCATTTGGGGTTCAGTGTCTTGCCCAAAGACACCTCGACGCGTGTCGTACCGCCATACCGCCAGCCTTGCGATCATTAGACGCTGGCTCTACCTCCTGAGCCACAGCCGCCCCATCACAGCCGCTTCATCGATTCACAGACACTCAACGGTCAATCACAGCAGAGCCCCAAACCCTGCTCAATTACCCCCTCCCCTACTCACCATGCTCTCGCAGGAACTCCACCATGCTCCGGACCACCAGGGGGACTCCGTCCTCCACCAGGCCCAGCTCCCTCAGCTCCAACAGGGACACTCCGAACAGCCTGCCCCCTCTGGCCTCCACCGGCCTGGTTCTCAGCATGGGCAGCTGCACCATCTTCTTCATGTCCTCTTTGATCTGCACCGCGGCCTTGTTGTGCTGCAGGGAGCACAGGAGAGAGCAACAGTCAACCACGGGCACCGTGGGCACTGCCAGGGGGGGCATCCGGGGGGGCACCATCGGGCCAGCCCCCCTCTGCTCTGCCCAGGGGTGGGAGAGTTAGTGTGGTCCCCTGTGGACGGGTGTCTCTAAGGGGTTCATCCACACACATAGACACAGACACAGACACAGACACGCAGACGCATACACACTCCGAGAGAGGAGAGAGAGAGAGAGAGAGACAGAGTGTGTTGAGTGGGAAAGAGGGAAAGGAGGAGGGGCCTGAACTGTGTACTGGTTGCTAGGAGAAGGATCTAGTTACCATGCACCACGTGTGGCTGAGGGGAGGGCTGTGGATTGGAAGTAGGGAGACGACGTGTGCGCTACGCATACATACACGCACACACACACACACACACACACACACACACACACACACACACACACACACAATGGTGGTCTGAAGGGTGTGCTGGACTTGACAGCTGGGAGATATTGATTAAAGGATACCTAATGGGGAGGAGAGGAGAAAAGGAACATTCTTCTGTTGGCTAGAGTATGTTTACTGTTGTCATACCTGAAAGGTAGTGAGGAATAATTGACTCTGGTGGAAAGCTTATGTCAATTCACCGGGTAAAACTCCGCCAGCTCAACTGTTCAAGTATTTACAGTGCTGTAGAGATTGTAAATGCTATCTGGGGCACATGGGTAATAATGGATGTGATTTAAATGGACCAGGAATTCAAGCATGGAAGAGTTTGTATCATATAATCATCAAATGAGTTTGGGTTGTGGATCAAAGTTATTACAATAATGGACAAGTCAAGTGAGTGAGACTTTAAGTCTATTTGTAATTAGCTGCTTTAGTCCATTATCCTTTGAGTGCAAATAGATTTAGCCATGGCTAGTACACACACACACACACACACACACACCCACACACACACACACACACACACACACACACATGTGCATACACACACTCAGCCCGCTGCTGTTAAAGAGATGTCAGAAAGCATTTACGTAAGTGATCATGGCCTCTAAAAGGAGAGAGAGAATGTGTGTATGCCAGCTGTTGGCCATCGTATCCTGACTGTGACCCAGTCAACTTTACCACCTGTTGTCACAGCCTGTCATTCACTCATAGTATGAGTCATAGACACACGCACACACACACACACACACACACACACACACACACACACACACACACACACACACACACACACACACACACACACACACACACACACACACACACACACACACACACACACACACACACACACACACACACACACACACACACACACACACACACACACACACACACACACACACACACACACACACACACACACACACACACACACACACACACACACACACACACACACACACACGCTCATTTGTTCATCCAAGCTGGCTGGAGGCAGAAGTTTATCTGCAGAATCTGCTTCCCATTCCTCTTGTTTAAGGTCTGTTGAAGGCATAAAACATTTTAACAGTCCAATCACCAACTACACCTCTCCAAATGTGCCATAGTGATGTACACACAGGATTTACCATTACAGACAACAACAACACCGCTGCCAAGTGACATCAAGATTAAACACCTCTTGTCTCTCTCTACTTGTTAACAAGGCAGAGTGGACACTATATATATTGCTGGTTATATTGCTGTGACTGTGTTGCCGCCTGGATTGACAAACAAAGTTTCCCTTGGGTATCAATAAAGTATTCCTATTTTTATTCTTGAAACACAGAATCATAATGGACCCCGGGTCATTTAAGCAATAACGCCTGAGAGGCTGTGATTTATTATCAATATTGTCACGGGTAGGGGACGTTTTTAGGCACGGAGCATAGTGACAATATTGACGATGAATCATAGCCTCACAGGCATTATTGCTTTTATACAACAGTTACACAACAAATCAGAACATTTTGTAAAAAAAAAAAGAAAAGAAAGAAAGAATGCTTTATGTATTTATGTTGTGATAGATTGTGGTGGTTTCTGCCCTGCACTGAGAAAAAATAGTTCCCAAAACAACAAACGTTGTCACGGGAACGTGATATGCAAATCCACTGCGATGTAGGAATATAATAATAGATGATTTAAATGCGCTACAGAGAGTCGTGAGATCGGCCCAGAAGATCACCGGCGCCCCCCTCCCCTCTCTGGAAGAGCTGTACAACACACGCTGCCTCAGGAAGGCCTCCAAGATCTCCAGAGACCCATCCCACCCTGGGTACGAACACTTTGCTCGGCTGCCCCTCGAACAGGCGGTTCAGGACCATGTTCGCAAGGACAAACAGACTGAAGCTCAGCTTCTACCCCAGGGCCATTCAGGCCCTGAACACAGCAAAGACCTAGGTTCTAGGCCCTGGACAATCTAGACAAATTGATGGCAGCTACTACAGATTGAAATCAAGTGTAATAC
>NC_137676.1:62822741-62835241 GCF_963989245.1 Nansenia antarctica
CCATGAACTAATTAAATGACCTAAGAACCAGTGGCGGCTGGTGCCCAACATTTTGGGTGGGGCACAGCAGTGTGGCGGGGGGGTCCTCTTTCTTTTTTTGTTTCGCGTGCACGATTTTTTCACGCGTGCACGCGCATAAAACACGCACTGGCATTACAACCACTGTATAATTTCAACTTTCACCCTTAAAATGACCGTGTGGGCCATGGAGAAGTTACCCTGTCAACTACAGACACTGAGGTGGAAGAGTGACCGGTCTATGGACGTCGGTACGGTCCAATACCCAGTGTCAGACAAGGAGGAAGTCTAGTCAACAAGGCTAGTACAGGCCTCACAGCTACACTCAGGTTAATAAAGGTAGCAGATGAATATGTGTACTATGTGTCTGTGTGACATGGCTACATCAATGAGCAGAGATGAATGCTGCAGTCAGTAGTACAGTAACTATCTATTTCATAGACACATGATGGATGATGATGGAGAGTGATGGTGGTCAACACATCACAGCAGGTCAACACATTCAATGATGTATCACAACCAGACCATGTCAGAAACACAACCAGACCATGTCAGAAACACAACCAGACCATGTCAGAAACACAACCAGACCATGTCTGTATCACAACCAGACCATGTCAGAAACACAACCAGACCATGTCAGAAACACAACCAGACCATGTCAGAAACACAACCAGACCATGTCAGAAACACAACCAGACCATGTCAGAAACACAACCAGACCATGACTGTAACACAACCAGACCATGTCTGTAACACAACCAGACCATGTCAGAAACACAACCAGACCATGACTGTAACACAACCAGACCATGTCAGAAACACAACCAGACCATGTCTGTAACACAACCAGACCATGACTGTAACACAACCAGACCATGACTGTAACACAACCAGACCATGACTGTAACACAACCAGACCATGTCAGAAACACAACCAGACCATGACTGTAACACAACCAGACAATGTCTGTAACACAACCAGACCATGTCTGTAACACAACCAGACCATGTCTGTAACACAACCAGACCATGACTGTAACACAACCAGACCATGTCTGTAACACAACCAGACCATGACTGTAACACAACCAGACCATGTCTGTAACACAACCAGACCATGTCTGTAACACAACCAGACCATGTCAGAAACACAACCAGACCATGTCTGTAACACAACCAGACCATGTCTGTAACACAACCAGACCATGTCAGAAACACAACCAGACCATGTCTGTAACACAACCAGACCATGTCAGAAACACAACCAGACCATGTCAGAAACACAACAATGCATCAGCTGAGTTAAAGAAAACCAACTCTTACCTTTGATGACAGAACATGAGCCGTGTTTACCCGTACCTCCGCCTTGCCCCGCGCATATTCCTATGAATAGTTCGAAGATAGGTGCTTGCACGTTAGGTGCGAGGCTGCTTGGTTAACCCATTAGCGGGAACATTATTAGTTGCACAAAATAGGCTGATTTAATTGACCATGAACATCAGAGACAGACATTACGAATGTTCATTTAAAATACTCCGGAAGCCCGAAGTCCGGAAAACCGGAAGTCGGGAGTCCTCAGCATAATGCATTGTCTGCAATACAACCGGAGATTTCTTGGCCAGGGCGCACAAATGTGCGTCCTGGCCAAGAAATAGAGACAGCCAATTGGAGCGCTGCTACAGCTCACGTGTAAGCGAAAAGTATTCGTCCTGGCATAGACTTGCATTGACACGGCGCCCCGCGTTCTCTCCCTATGTATTTTAACAGTGAGTTTTACACACACACACACACACACACACACAGATAAAAATGTTTCTTGTATTGGAGGATTTTTAATGAATGCTGATAGGCGCCGACAGAATATCAGCCGCATTTTGTGAATAAACAATGTTTATTTAAAAAAAAAAACTTTTACAAATCGCAACTAGGAAGTGAAGGTGGGGGCCCCAGCGCCCTCTATCGGCCAGCCGCCACTGCTAAGAACATGTCAACTCTAACATCCTGCTAAACCTAATTAACGTCCTACTTCTGATCCCCAGAGTAAACATCCTTGATCAGTAGAGAGTTGGTCTTTCTTAGCTGTGTAGGGACGAAGGTAAGGGTCACTCACATACGCTGGCCAGCCTGCCAGTGTCAAGTCCATCACCTTTGATAGGACCGGGTCTCGTCTGGTTTCCTCTGCTATGTCTGACGCAGATAGTGGCAACTCTTCGATGAGTGAGATCTGGAAAACAGCTGCATCATCTTGACCACCTGAGTCACTGTTGCATGGTAACCTTGATAAAGCATCTGCATTGGCATGGTCACCTGATTTTCTATATTCAATGTTATAGTCGTAGGCTAACAGGATCAGAGCCCACCTTTGCATTGCGGAGAGCAGCCAATGTCGGAACAGCTGATTTAGGTCCTAGAATGACCAGGAGAGGCTTGTGATCTGTCAGCAACTGGAATTTTCTTCCATACAGATACTTGTGAAATTTCTTCACTCCATGGATTATGCTCAAAGCCTCTTTTTCAATTTGAGCATAATTTTGCTCACTGGGTGTGAGGGTTCGTGAGGCGAAAGCAATTGGATGTTCTTCGCCAAGTCTCAACTTCCAGTCTCAACTTCTTCTCAGGGTCGTAGTGCGCGAGCCACTTGCTCTGTAGTAGGCGCTGTTTGCAGGTCTGAAAAGCCTCTTCACATTGTGAGGACCATGTCCATTTGGTATCAGTCTGCAGTAGTTGGTGAAGGGGGTGCAGAATCGTTGACAGGTTTGCTACAAACTTGCCATAGTAGTTAAGGAGACCCAAAAATGATCTTAGCTCAGAGACATTAGTGGGTGCTGGTGCACTGACAATGGCCTCCACTTTGCTGTTTGTTGGGTGCTGACCTTGGCTATCGATCTTGTATCCAAGATACTCCACTGAGTCTTTGAGGAACTCACATTTCGACGGTTTCACTCTCACGCCACATTCTTCCAGTTTGCTCATCACCTTGTCCAGTACAGCCATGTGTTTTTCCAATGTGGGGGCTGTCAGTAGCATGTCATCCAGGAAACAAACCACATTGTCTATGCCATGTAAGATCTGGTCCATTGTTTTCTGGAATATCGCAGGGGCTGTTGAGATTCCATAGGCTAGACGATGGTACTTGTATAGCCCCTTGTGGGTGTTGACGACTAGATACTGTTCCAATTCTGAGTCTAGCATCAGCTGTTGATAAGCAAACGACAGGTCAAGCTTACTGAAAACCTTACCCCCGGCTAGGGTGGCGAACAGATCCTCAACGTTTGGCAGTGGGTATTCTTCCTTCTGAATACTCTGGTTTATTGTGACCTTGTAGTCTCCGCATATCCTCACACTGCGGTCTTTCTTGGGAACCACGACAATAGGGGCAGCCCAGTCGCTCCTATCCACTTTTGAGATGATGCCATTCTTCTCCAGGCGTTCTAGTTCCTTATCTACAGCTTCCTTTAAAGCATAGGGAACAGGGCGGGGCTTGTGGAACCTAGGATTGGTTCCCTCTTGAACTCTGACCTTTGCTTGGAAACCCTGCATCTTTCCATAGCCATCCTTGAACAGTCCTTTGTGCTTCTCTAGCAGGGCTGTGAGTGTAGGTGTACTCACTGGCTTGTCATTTTTCACACTGAAGATCTCTGCCCAGTTCAGCTTTATCTGTTTCAGCCAGTTGCGGCCAAGTAAGGCTGTCTTGTCGCCTTTTACTATGAGCAGTGGTAACATCCACTCTCTTCCTTCATACTTGACCGGTACCTGTATCTGGCCTAACACAGGAATCCTGTCCCCCATGTAAGATGAGAGACGGACGGCAGCTGGTTGGAGAGGGCACTGTTTCAGATGTTCTCTGTAGATATGTTCCGGAACTATGGTAACTGAAGCACCTGTGTCCAACTGCATACTCACTGGTTTTCCAGCTAACTCAATTTTATATTCCCTCTTTGTGTCCTTCAGCGGTGTACATGTTGAATAGTTCAACTGTCTCAATTTCACCTTCCTCCTCTTCCTCTGACACATTGTGAGTTCTTCCTGTGTGTTTTGCACTTTTACACACCCTCTGCACGTGACCTGTCTTCCCACAGTTGTGGCATTTCTGCATACCAGTTCGCCTACAGAGCCCACAGGTCCACAGAGGACGCCATCGCGACGACTCTCCACTCCACTCTATCCCACCTGGAGAGGGGAAACAGCTACGCGAGACTGCTCTTTGTGGACTTCAGCTCTGCCTTCAACACCATCCTTCCAGACAGGCTAGTGACCAAACTACTAGACCTGGGACTATCACACTCTATATGTGCATGGATCAAGGACTTCCTGTCTGACCGCCCCCAGAGGGGGGGAGGACCATGTTCGCAAGGACAAACAGACTGAAGCTCAGCTTCTACCCCAGGGCCATTCAGGCCCTGAACACAGCAAAGACCTAGGTTCTAGGCCCTGGACAATCTAGACAATTTGATGGCAGCTACTAGATTGAAATCAAGTGCAATACTGAAACACAACTGTGAACATTTCAAACCTGCAAACTGCGACACTTTAAATGAATGTGCAATAACACTATGTGCAATATGACAACCCTCGGGTACATAAGGTTCAGAGATAGGAAATGTTAGAATAGGTATAGCATAGCATAGAGTACAGCACAGTGTTTTATTTGTATAGTATAGTATAGTGGATAGTGTACATAGCCTTTATTTATGTAAACCAGCTCTTTTCCCTTCTTGTTTTTAGTTTTTTTTTCCTAGCACCAGGGGAGCCCCCCCTCCCAAATTTCGTTGTTTGGTACATGTACTATATCAATGACAATAAAGACCATACATTCATTCATTCATTCATTCATATATTCAGTTGGGCCCAAAACACTGATAAACACATTTGCTTTCTTCACATTTTCTATTTCATTTGCAGCCAGCCAACTCTCAAAACGTTCCAGATAAGACTCAAAATCCTCCTTTGTTGAATCAAAGTCAGGTACTTTTCCAATAGTAGTAATAGTAAAAAGTAAAAAGTATATATTGCCTTGTAGAAACGATTTTACCTGAATATTCAGTAGTGTTCATTTTCGCCAACAGAGGGCAGCAGAGCCCATCAAAGCCATGACTTCATCTCTATGCCGCGGCAACGTTGCTTGCTGACTTGTTGCTAGCCGCACTCACTTCTTGACAAAAACGGCGCAGGTTCCTTATTTCTTCTAGTTCACTTGGTCAGTTTTCAAGTTCAAGTTTTTTTCTTTTCAAGAATTGTAATGTTTTTACGATATCATCAACTCGTCGCCACTGTAATGTTCTTAATAATGATGCACGGACACAGACTCAAGGTAAGTGCGACTTTACTCGTAAACTTCAAGGTACGGAATCCCGTAAAGGACATACAGTGCGCATGACATAGAATAGGTAGATTAGTCTGCTATTACACTCATCTACTACAGCAAACAGATTTTTAATCAAAGAATAAGTCTATTTGCAGTTATATCCACTTTTCATTCAATGTCGTCATTGTGAAAATGTGATTATAGAATTCAGGCACTCTCTAAAGTAGAATCTGCACAATATTAAACATATTAAACACAATTATGTACAGGTTCCTTCTTTGTAATATACACAGTATAATAAATCACATGGAATACATACAAAGTCTGTACATTTCTGAGATTACAGCATGTCATATTACTACAGCAATAGTAATTGTAGTAAAACACTATTACTAGTAATGCAAAAAAACCTAGCCCATTCATAACACAGCACATGAATAAAGCTCAACGTCTGATCTGAGGTCTGTGGCCATTTTGTGTCTCTAAAGACTTTTCTCGTAGATGAACCTCTTCATGTTGTCGTGGATCCAGTCGTTGAAGGCCGAGACGCGCGTGAACACGGACGGCTTCTTGTCCACGATGCAGCCCTGGGCGCCGAAGCTGACGATGCCGTGGACCTCCCAGGCAGACGCAGTCTTACAGGCAAACGGGCCTCCGGAGTCACCCTGGAGAGGAGGAGAGGAGGAGAGGAAGAGAAAGGAGGAGGGGGGGGAGAGGGGGAGAGGGTAGGAGGGTAGAGGAGAGGAAGGTAGGAGGAGGAGAGGGGGTTAGGAGCAGTTAGTCTGGTTAGATGCCAAACTACATTTCGTTGTCTCAGTACTCGTACTCTGTGCAATGACAATAAAGTTGAGTCTATCTATCTATCTATCTATGTATCTATCTATCTATCTATCTATCTATCTATCTATGTATCTATCTATCTATCTATCTATCTATCTATCTATCTATCTATCTATGTATCTATGTATGTATGTATGTATGTATGTATGTATGTATGTATGTATGTATCTATCTATCTATCTATGTACAGTATCTATCTATCTATCTATCTATCTATCTATGTACCGGTATCTATCTATCTATCTATCTATCTATCTATCTATCTATCTATCTATCTATCTATCTATCTATCTATCTATCTATCTATCTATGTATCTATCTATGTATCTATCTATCTATCTATCTATCTATGGATACTCTACCTGGCAGGCTGATTTGAGCTCATCTGGGGATTCATAGCCGGCACAGACCATGGAGGGTCTGAGCGTGTCCCACCAGTAGGCGGGCTTACTGCAGGTGGCGAAGTCGATGATGGGAAGGGCTGCCTGGTTCAGCTTCTCAGACACTTTGGGGGGGAATGCACCTGGAGAGAGGCGAGGGGAAGGGGAGGTTATGGTAGTGTATATGGTAGTGTCCTTCTGACCTTTAGTCCCCCCTCTGACCTTTAGTCCCCCCTCTGACCTTTAGTCTCCCCTCTGACCTTTAGTCCCCCCTCTGACCTTTAGTCTCCCCTCTGACCTTTAGTCTCCCCTCTGACCTTTAGTCCCCCTCTGACCTTTAGTCCCCCTCTGACCTTTAGTCTCCCCTCTGACCTTTAGTCCCGACCTCTGACCTTTAGTCTCCATTCTGACCTTTCTCGTCTCCCCAGCCGGTGACGAAGCAGGACGTGCCGCCGGGCATCACCGCCCCGGCCGCGGGCAGACAAACGGGGCTGATCTCCCGGGTCATGTTGACGGCGGTGGTCAGGTGCACCAGGGCGATGTCGTTGGTGATGTCGGTCCTGTCCTGCTCGTACACGAAGCCCTCGTGGCGGATGATGCCGTCCACCCGGTGGCAGACTTCCTTGGAGGGCACGTCCATGGAGGAGTTCATGTGGTGCTTGCCCAGGCACATGCGCCACATCATGGGGCTGTTGAGGGGACTGGAGCGGGGTAGAGGTGGAAGAATGGTTCGGTGTACGGAATGAAACGCTTTTTAATGACCTCTCCCAAGTTAGTTGAGTAGAGAGGATATTTGATGTGTGTGTGTGTGTGTGTGCGTTAGCTTACAACATGAAGCAGTGGGCAGCAGTGAGAACCCATTCCTCGTGGATCAGGGAGCCTCCACAGCCATGCATGTTGGGGAAGTCGGGTATCGGAAGTGAAGCCTGGCGGAGAGAAATAGATCCATCAACACACACAACCCTAACACACACACCCCACACCCCTAACACACACACCCCCTACACACACACACACACACCCCTGCACACGCATGCACGCACACACACGCGCGCACACACACACACACACACACACACACACACACGCACACGCCACACGCGCGTCTCACCTGCATGGAGACTTGCCAGGGCCAAGAGTAGGGCACAGCCTCCACCCCATTGACCACCCTCACAGTGGCTTCACTGGGTTTCACAGCTGGGTTGCCACAATCCTCGGGCCAGGCTAGAAGCACAGAGGTGAATGTTACACCACTGTCAGTTTCAAGTTTATTGTTACGTCACATTACACAAGTGTAAGAGAGTAAAATTCTTAAAGTCCTACACTAAACCATCCCAAAGGCAGTCAGTTGAAATTCCTCAGCTGAATTACAGTGTTTTCTTTTCAAAATAGCCTGACTATGGAGAGTGTCTCAGTTTTGACTCAAACTTGTAAACATTTTCAAACCTTACTTTGCCTCTCAAATGAAACAGATACAGTTCGCTGACTTCGTCACACAAGTCACTGCAAACTAACCAAGTAGTGAAACACATTGTTTCCCCTTTATTTATTGATTAATTGATCTATTTATATTATTTGTTGCAGACATGAGGTGAAGGTTACGTACTGATGGTGATGGGGTCCCAGGGGTTTGGGGGTGAGGGAGGGAGAGTGGGGAACACTACAGGATCCGTGGTCCAGTAACCTTGGAAACCCATCTGCTGATTGGCGCTGTTGCTCAGGAAACGAATGACGGCCGTGCCGCCGGTGACGGTCACCGTAGGGGGCAGGGAGAAGCCGCAGTACCGACCTGAGCAGGCAACCAATCAGAAAGAAGAGATCCAGCTTTTCAACAGTGATTGACAACTGAGGTGGCACAGACCTCTATGGTAAATACAGACACCATCCATGATTTCACATGGTTTAATCCAATCAAATACATTTGAAATAGAGACAGTATTTGAATGAATGAATGAATGAATGAATGAATGAATGAATGAATGAATGAATGAATGAATGAATGGACTTTATTGTCATTGCTACAGTACAGGTACCAAACAACGAAATTTAGGAGGGGTGGCTCCCCTGGTGTTAGGAAGGGGGGGAAAAAACACTTTTAGAAAAAGAAAAAATCACAAGAAGGTAAGGAGCTGGTTTACATAAATAAAGGCTATGTACACAATCCACTGTACTATACTGCACAGATAGTCAACTAGGGTTGTCATATTGCACAATAGTATTTTTTCACGTTATTTAAAGTGTCACAGTTTGCAGGCTTGAAATGTACATGTTTGTGCCTCAGCACTACACCTGATTTTTTTCAGTCCAGCAGCTGCCATACAATCCGTCCAGACTGTCCAGGGCCCAGAACTTAGGTCTTTGCTGTGTTCAGGGCCTGGACGGCCCTGTGGTAGAAGCAGTTCTTCAGTCTGTTTGTCTTAGCGGCCAGGGTCCTGAACCTCCTTTTCGAGGGCAGCCTGGTAAAGTGTACGTGCCCAGGGTGGGTCGGGTCCCTGGAGATCTTTGAGGCCTTCCTGAGACAGCGTGTGTTGTACAGCTCTTCCAGAGAGGGGAGGGGGGCGCCGGTGATCTTCTGTGCTGTTCTCACTACTCTCTGTAGCGCATTTCTCTCTGCTGTTGTGCAGCTGGAGAACCAGTTGCAGATGCCGTAGGTGAGGATGCTCTCCACTGCGCCGCGGTAGAAGGCCACCAGTATCTCCTGCTTGTTGTGTTCCTTCCTGAGGCATCTCAGGGTGTATAGCCGCTGTTGTGCCCTCTTGATGGTGCCTTTTGTGTTGTCCTTCCAGGTCAGGTCATCCCGCATGTGATGTCCCAGGAATCGGAGGGTTGAGACTCTCTCCACGCTCTCTCCGTCGATGAGCAGGGGCTGGATCTCGGACTTTTTCCTCCTGAAATCACGATGAATTCCTGGGTCTTTGACTTGTTCAGCAGCAGGTTGTTAACCTTGCACAGCTTGCTCAGTTGCTCTACCTCATCCCTGTACGCCGCCTCGTCCCCCCCGAGATACATCCCACCACGGTGGTGTCGTCTGCAACATTTCCATTGACTGATACAGTATATTCTACTGATTGATTTGATTGGTGGTCGTCCCACAACGTCTTACAACCATAGTCTAATACAAACATTAAACAGTTCATGCTGAGCCCTGATAATCCATATTTATAATAAACTTTTAGAAAAAATAATAATAGATTTGGACCTAACATAGTTTGCCAAGTGCACACGATACATCCGTGAGCCCACTTTCGTATCAAAGCAATACGAAACAGGCAACATGAGCCCTGATAATATCTATGTCTAATACATATTTCTAATACATATATATGCAGAGCTTTGTAAAAGACGAAACCAACCCTGTAACTTCATCGCGAAATCGAAGATGTCCACATAGTCCAGACACTGGCCCAGAATGTTCATGGCCTGCACCTCAAACTGGTTGAAGGTGATGTGGATGCTCTTGTCTGCGGGGAGGGTGATCCTCCAGGTACACACAGCCTGGGCTGGATAGTCGTTAGGCCAGCCAGGAGAGGACAGGAGGCCCTGCTCAGCGCTGAAGGTACCTCCACATGGGACTGGGGCTGGGGGGGGGGGGGGGGGGGGGGAGAGGTGGTAAGAAGAGGGAGAGAGAGCATGGGAGAAAGAAAGAAAGAGAGAGAAAGGGGAAGGAAGAGAGGGAGAGAGTTAGAAAGAGGCAGGGAGAGAGAGAGAGGGAAGAAAGACGGAGAGAGAAAGAGAAGGGAGGGGGGGAGAGAGGGAGAAAGAGGGGGAGAGAGAGAGAGTGGGGAGAAAGAGGGATGAGGAGAGAGAGAGAGACATAGAGATTTAGGAATGTTAGTATTTGGGGGGGAACAAAATCGTCGACTCCCACCTCTTCCCACCGCTCCCTTCTCCGTTCTCCCCCAGCCCCGACTCACTCTCCCTGGGGTCCAAAGCCTCCCAGGACGCAGAGAAGCCCGTGTCCACCACTCTGTTGTTGGAGGTGAAGACGACACTCAGACGGTCTCCGTCGCTCACCAGGTCCTGGGGGGGCGTGTGGCTGCAGTGGGTGCCTGGGGACAAGAGGTGGGAGAAGGGGGGAGGAGGGGGGGTAGGGAAAAAAGCAGTGAGAGACAGGAGTGGTGGGATAAAAAAAAGTGTCGAAAACAACAATGAATCAGAACAAGGGTATCTTTCTTCTGTCAGTTTTATGTTCACTGCATGCAACAGAAACGTTTTGTTGACCTTGTATGACTTTGTCACGGACCGGTAACTCGGCTGTGAACAGAAACATAGTCCTCAATGACAGAGAAGCATACCGGCTATTATCAGGGGAGTCAAGAACATACATCATGGGTTTGAACTCTCCCGTCTGTGTCCTTGTCTAGGCCTGCCGAAGCAAACGACTTGACTCTGAGATGTCGTTTACACTTAATCATATTCCACACTAATCATATTATAGGGAGACAGAGTCAGGACAGAGTGATCCCTGTATCATATATCAGAGAGAGAGGAATGACTGCACACACACACACACACACACGCACACTTGAAGGTTTGTGGATGAGCACAAACACATACACACACACACTTAGAGGCACACACACGCACACACCAGACACACACCAAAAGATCCTTGTGCGCTGACATTACCTAGGCTCCCCAGCGGGTCGGTGAGGGTGACTTTGTCGTTCATGCACAGCTGGCTCTCCTCCAGGGAGAAGTTATGGAAGCGCAGGTGGACCAGGTGGCCTGCCGGCACCCGGATGTTCCACTGGCAGAGGGCGCTGTTACTGTAGCCGTCAGGGAAGCCCATGGAAGAGATGCTGCCGCTGGTGCCCGTCACGTCCTTCGCCCCGCCACAGCCAGACGCTACAGGGGAGGAGAGAGGGAGGAGGAGGAGGAGGGGGGAAGGAAGGAAGGGATAGAGGAGAAGTGAGAGGTAGAGATGGAGAGAAAGAGAGAAGGGGGGGGGGGGATAGGAGAGAGATAAAGAGAGAGAACAAAATAATCGACAGCCGATGAAAGCCTGGTTTGACCTCAAAGCATCGACAAAAGCGGTTTGGCCCGCAGTTTAGATCTGTTCAGACACATTTCGAACCGTTCAGACCGTTTCGGACTGGTTCTGTCCAGTACGTACTGTGCAGGTCGTACATGTCCTTGCGGATAACGTTCTCCATCCAGGGGATGTAGGCGGAGGAGCGGGTGAACACGCTAGGCTTCTTATCCATGATGCAGCCAATCGGCCCGAAGCTGGTGATGCCGTGGACCTCCCAGGGGCTGTTGGCCGTGTCCTGACACACCAGGGGGCCGCCGGAATCCCCCTGTCACATGACAAGGGTCAAGGGTCAACAACCTCAGTCCTGACCATCAATATGCGTGACATCATCCATATGTCAGCACATGGCTAAAGTGAGTCAATATAAGACTTTTATAAGACTAAAACAAAGACAACATGTCCACAAAGCACTTAATATAATGTGAGATGATACGTTGTTGAGTCTCCTAAATTCTATTACAACATGCTGATGCTTAATGTTGATGTTTAGAGAGAGGGGACTTTTATATTCACTCGGTTGGATGCCAAGCTACGTTTCGTTGTCCCAGTACTTGTACTCTGTCAATAACCATGAAGTTGAATCTAATCTAATCTATCTAATCTAATGTTCAGGGTTATTTCTATGCAATAGCTTCCAAAGGTCTCTGTGTCCGTGTACTCCAGGCCTCCTCAACTCACCTGACAGACAGACTTGAGTTCGTCAGGCAGGGTGTAGCCACAGCAGATCATGGAGGTCTTGACCTGGAACCACCAGTAGTCGGCCCTCTTACACGTGTCGAAGGGGACAACGGGGAGGGCCACCTGGTTCAGGCCCTCAGACACTTTGGCCTGAGACGGTATGCCTGATTAGAAATAAATACAATAAGTAGGTCCACTTAAATGTGCTGTTTCTTTAGGAATTGTTTTCTTTAGGAATTGT
>NC_137676.1:62840241-63062741 GCF_963989245.1 Nansenia antarctica
CACACACACACACGCACACACACACACTTTCTCACTCTCTCACTCACTCT
Organism: Nansenia antarctica; assembly: GCF_963989245.1. Lineage (NCBI taxonomy): Eukaryota > Metazoa > Chordata > Actinopteri > Argentiniformes > Microstomatidae > Nansenia > Nansenia antarctica. The sequence continues at coordinate 62,840,292 of NC_137676.1, forward strand.
CACTCTCTCACACTCTCTCTCTCTCTCTCTCTCTCTCTCTCACTGTCTCACTCTCCCACTCTCTCTCTCACTCTCCCACTCTCTCTCTCACTCTCTCACTCTCTCTCACTCTCTCACTCTCTCACTCTCTCACTCACTCGCTCTCTCACACACACACACACACACACACACACACACACACACACACACACACCCCTCTGGGCAGCCGTACTGGGGTGTGAAACCCCAAGGCAGCTTTAGAAGCACAGTGGTCCATCTATAAACTCTATTCCAGCAATTGTCTTGGCAGGGTTCTGACCACCTGGGGCCGATCGCTGGGTGAAGAATGGGCTGAGGGTGACAGCCAGGGGTGTGTGTACGTGTGTGTGAGAGAGAGGGAGAGTGAGAGAGCGAGTGAGTGAGAGAGTGAGTGAGCGAGTTATTGTGTGTGTGTGTGTGTGTGTGTGTGTGTGTGTGTGGCACCAGGACATTTCACAATGTGTCACCCTGCTTTACTCCACATCTGGGCACCATGAGACCAGCAGATGAATCAGATGAAACGCGTGGTGGGTTCTGAAGCTGAAGAGCTTTAGGCCATGATGTCAATTTCCCATTTTTCGGTGTGATTGTTATTTAAGGAGATTAATTTTTTGAAGGGTGTGTGTGTGTGTATGTGGGGGGGGGGGGGTGGCGGTGACTGTTGTGATGCTATATGGGAGATGTATTAGTAAGCCTTGCTATAGGCCCTGCTGCTTGCTAGAAGCCTAGGCTACCCCTTAGCATATTTTTTGAATATTGTACCAACACCTATTTTAGCAGGAAATAATGAATGAGATGAACGCCAAATAACAGTGTTTGTTGCATGCCTGGATAAACACACAGTATTAGGAAGACTTTGAACAGGATCTACTACTTGCGAGCAGCTAACTATCACTTAGCATATATTGTGAATATACCTTTTTCAGCAGCAATTTAGCATATACCTATGCCATGAATCAGACTAATATTGAACACCAAACTCAAAACCTTGCCATCTATTCCTAATCCTTAATGAATGATGAATGAATGAATGGTCTTTATTGTCATTAATACAGTACAGGTACCATACAACGAAATTTAGGAGGGGGGGCTCCCCTGGTGCTTGGAAAAAAGACTAAAAACAAGTTAAACTATTCTAATATATACTAAAAGATTTACCCACTCACTGCAATGTAAGTCGCTTTGGATAAAAGCGGCAGCTAAAAGGCGTATATTATTACATTATAAATGTGTTTGAAGAGTATTCTTTCTATGACTGAACTTATGACCCTATGACATGCATCAGTCAGCTTCAGTGAGAACTAAGGAGAGCCATACAGTACCGACGGTGATGTCGTCCCATGGGTTGGCCGGCACCGGGGGTTCTGTGGGGCCTGGCTGGGTGGCGTCAGTGGTCCAATAGGCCCGGAAGCCCTTGCCCTCCATGAAGAGGTCTGAATGGAAACGCATCACCAGCTTGTTGCCGATGGTCCGGATGGTTTTAGGCAGTTGGGTACCACACCACGGACCTGGTTGGTGGGTTGAATAAAGCGATTCAAAATCTGTTTCAAGTCAGTAGTGACACCGGCACACTGCGTACTGTATAAATGTAAATCTGCTAACAGTTGACATCGGAGCTGAAAAACGTATGTACGTATCTATATTGTCATAACATCATACAAGGTTCTAATTTTGACCTATAATGTAATAACCACCATATGAAAAGATCGTTTTTTAGTTCTGGGACTAGTTCCAATTCGTTCCTGGGACTAGTTCCAATCCATGCTGCCTAAAAGGGCAGTCACCGTGCTTTGTAGTTCTCCAGTCTGCGATGTCATAGACCACCACGTTATCCAGGCAACTGAAGGTCATGATGTCCCAGGCCTCCAAGTCAAAGTCTGTGAACACCAGGGTGATCCTCTTCCCTCTGGGCACCTCCACGGTCCACAGGCACTCGCTGAACGCCTTGTAGTTCATCGGCCAGTCCTGGGACTTGATCACTCCATTTTCCTCCAGAGAGGATCCCCCGCACCCCTGGATAGCTGGGAAAGGGGGAAGGGAGGAAGGGAGAGAGTGAGTGAGTAAGTGAGTCAGTGTGTGTGTGTGTGTGTGTGTGTGTGTGTGTGTGTGTGTGTGAGTGTGTGTGTGTGTGTGTGTGTGCGTGCGCGTGCGTGTGTGTGTGTGTGTGTGCGTGTATGTGTGTGTGTGTGCATGTGTGTGTGTGTGTGTGTGTGTTTATACAGTATGTCGGAATGCGAGAGCATAGATGAGAGAAAGTGTGTCTGTGTGTGTGAGTGTGTGCGTATGCACATGCGCACAAGTGTGTATGTGTACAGTACATGAGAGTGTGCTTGCGGTGGGGGGGGGGAGGGAAATAAACAGATTTAGCCGAGCGGAGTTTTCCAGCATCTGAACCCGTGGCAGAGAACGGGGGGCTTCCATTTACTGAGGAGTAAGCAGCGTGTGTCACCGTGAATAACGGTCAGCGGCGGCCTGCGCAGTACACACTAATGTCGGGGTCGATCGGCCGTGCTAGCGCCTCACCCTGTTTAGCCCCCGAGAAAGAGAGACTCTGCTATGTTCATAACTCAACCGGTATGAATTTTTAATAAATCCACTCACATCCATATTCATAAGGCCCTCCTCTTCAGACGTTGGGTGTTTGTTGACGTCCGGGGTAATACATTAACTATAAGCTTATCCTGACGGAGAAAAGAGAAACGCAAAACGCCTGCGGAAAGAAACATTAAAGCCTGGAAAGTCTCAGGCGTCTGGGTAGAAGTCAGAAGTCAACCAAGGGTAGAGACGAGACGGAGAAAAACAACATTTCTTGGCTTATCCTCTTTAATAACACGATGCCTCCTCACACGTTTCCCCAGAGGCGGCCTGAAGCACCTTCCCGGCTGATAACCAACCAATGTAAGACTATGAAAGACTTTTATCTCCTACATTGCTGCATGGTGAACCCTGTCCTGTGCTTTTCGCTGCACAACTCATACTTATTCTGCCGTGACTGGAGGCAGACGCACGTGGCCAAGGTGCTCTGGGTGTAAGGGTTATAGATGGTCATTAGGAGGAGGTTGGAGCAGACTCAGCCGTATGGGTGTGTGTGCGTGTGTGTGTGCGTGTGCGTGTGTGTGTGTGTGTCTCAGCGCAGCGATGTAGGTCTCAGATGAGCGTGTCTGTGGTGTGTGTGTCAGCACAGCGAATGAAGCCTCAAATGTCTGGGTGGGAGTGTGTGTGTGTGTGTGTGTGTGTGTGTGTGTGTCTGTGCGTCGGCACAGCAATGTAATACTCAGGTGTTTGTGTGTGTGTGTGTGTGTGTGTACATGCATCAGCACAAGGATATAAGCCTCAGGTGTGTGTATGTATCGGCACATCAATGTCAGCCTCAGGTGTGTGTGTGTGTGTGTGTGTGTGCTTGAAGTGGACTCATTACTTGCAATGTCCTCAGGATACACAGCCTCCCATTTGGCTGAGAATCCGCGGTCAGAGAGGCGGCTGTCAGACTGGAAGTCCAGCGACATCTTGTTACTGGCGCCAATGACCACCGTGGGAAGAATGTAGCCACAATGCGTGCCTGAGAAGCAGAGAGAGAGAGAGAGAGAGAAAGAAAGAATGGGTGAGAATAGCCAATGAGTGAAGAAGAGAAAGAGTGTAGGAGTGAGTGGAAAATAGTGTATGATAGAGGGAGGGAGCGAGGGAGGGGGGGAGGGAGGGGAGAGGGGTGGAAGAAATGACAGGTTTCCATTTGAACACGATGTTCTTGTAATTCTCCCATCTTCTGACACCAGGTGACAGATCGGAAATATGACCTTCTCTGACACAGGAACTTACTCAGAAACATGTCAAGAGGAAAGATGACTGAGGTAGTCATTCCTGATTATCAGGTTATAATTAGGATTATCAGTAACTCGCTGGCTTTATCAAAGTGGAATGCCGTGAAAAAAAAAATAAGACAACAAGAATCAAATCAAATAACGGTGCGACCATGATTTGGTTCCCCTCTCCTCATCCTCCTCCGTCTGCCTGGTGTTTTGCTCCTGTGCTTGTAATGTGTAATGTGTGCTGTCAGGGGGTGAACCGTGCCCTCCTGCTGAGGCTTGGTCCCCCCTGGCTGGGGGGCACGCAGCTCTGACAGGTAGGGCACAGACGGGGGCGACTTGGTAAAGATCTGTTGGCCATGCACACACACACACGCACACACGCACACACACACACACACACACACACACACATGCACACGCACACAAACACACACACAGACGCGTACAAGCACACACACATGCACAAGCGTACACACACACACACACACACACACACACTGTAGCCTGTGTACACACACATACACACACGCACACACACATAAACACACAGATGCACACACAGACGCACACAGAGACACACACAAGGACAGTGGGAGATAACTTGTCACTTGAGTTTGAATAACAAGCCCTTGTGTTCATGCTTTCAACAAACATGCCTTTTCTTTAAAATGTCTCCCCATCTCTCTCTCTCTCTCACACACACACACACACACACACACACACACACACACACACAAACACACACACACCCACACAAACACCCACACACCCACACCCACACCCTCACCCACACCCACACCCACACCCTCACACCCACACCCACACACACAAACAAACAAACACCCACACACAAACACCCACACACCCACACCCTCACACCCACACCCACACACAAACACCCACACACCCACACCCTCACACCCACACCCACACCCACACACAAACACCCACACACCCACACCCTCACACCCACACCCACACACACACACCCACACACACAAACACCCACACAGTGTACATGTGTAGATAAAGAGCCAGACTCAGCCTGCCTTCTGATGTGAAGAATAAGGAGTGGCGGGTGACTAGCAGTTGGCTGGCTTCTCAGAAGGAGAGATCCTAATCAACAGCTTTACAGCCCGAGGAGACGGAGCTCACACCAACACCGGAACTGTCAGCCTGGCGCCAAGCACAAGTCAAAGTTCCTCTTCTCTAGCGACGGGGGAACATTCCCAGCAGATGCTAATTATCTGTCGGGTTCGTGCGTCATACTTGCGTTTTCCCCTCCGGCGTCCGACGTCTCGTTGGTTAAATGAGAGTTCATCACTGGAGCCCAAAATGGCCACCGTTTTAGGGGGGGTCATTGCATTCGTGCGAGTGGGCAGGCCCCCAATGACCCGAGAAACTACGGGGGAGGCCAGTTGCCATTTTGGGGCTTGGTTGCAGACAGGTGGACGGTGTGGGTGTGTAGGCTCAATTGTGTTACTAAGAGAATGATCGTTGTTGGGGGGGGAGGCGGTGGAGGGGGGGGATGCCTCTGGGTAAAAAACAAGCGACTAAGCTATCTGTACCTGAACGACACAAGCAGCCATTTTGGGACACAACGACGGAAATGTTGACGGGCGAACGTCACGTCACTCACCCAGCGTCTGGAGGTCGTCAGAGACGGTGAGCTTGTCCTCTTTGCACTGGCCAATCTCGCCGCTCACGGCCATGTCGGTGACGACCAGCTGGACCAGGAAGCCCTCGGGGGCCGTGATGTTCCAGGCGCAGTGCAGGCCGCCGGGGTACGGCTGGGGGAAGCCCAGGGAGTGGACCTCCCCTTTCCGCCCGTGGAGCTCGGCCGGGCCTCCGCAGCCCGATTCTGCAGCACAACACAAAAACAAAAGCGGAGGCTTTCTAAGAGTCAGTGATGGATGGATAAGCCCTGGGGAGAGGGAGAGGGAGGAGGAGGAGGAGGAGGGAGAGGAAAGACACACACACACACACACACACTGATGCTCTGGCTTGATGCATGATCAGCAGGGGGGCTTGAGTATATTAGAGACATTTATTCCTGTTTGTGCTGTCACCCTCTCGGTACATTGTGAGGAAGCATAGATAAGCGTTTGTGTCAGCAAACTCATCAGTAAGGCAGAACTAGTTGAGCAATGAGGACTGTTCCTTGGCAGCTGAGCATCTGTCCTCTAGGATCTCTTCAGCGACTGGGTAAATAGCAATAGCATTCAATTTACATCTACTATAAGAGTGTGAGTGAGTGAGTGAGTGAGCGAGTGTGTGTGTGTGTGTGTGTGTGTGTGTGTGTGTGTGCGTGTGTGTGTGTGTGTGTGTGTGTCTAAACGAGACGCTGCAGGCAATGTTGTGCCTCCGTGTGCAATGTGTTTACACTTTGGTTGTCCACCTCACCTGTGGCTATGAATTCGATCATTCTGCACTATTTTTTTTTTTTCAACAATATATTTATTGAGTTTTTGAAAAAGATAAAACAAATCTTGAAAATAAATAATTAGTAATAATGATATATGTATATACTGTACATACAAGCAGATAACTCACCAGAATTGCCATACACATGTAGGCCTATATATAGTACGTACATTGATGGAGAGGCAATCATATAACTGAGCTCATATATACACATACAAAATAAAAGGGAGAGAAAAAATAAAATAAAGGTAATAATAAAAACATGAAACTGTAAAAAAAAAATATATAATTATATATATAATAAAGAAAAGGGTACATTGCAACAGATACATTAATTATATCCTACTCTACTCCTGGTCAATTCACACACCTGTTCAAATGGTTTATTGCAGAGTTTACATTTGTTCACGCCCAGGTTCGTCCATCCAGTGTGATAAGTCCTTGTCCTCCAGATATTTTATGAATGGGCCCCAAATACTTTGGAATCTTTCCTGCCTGTCTTTGAGTGTGTATGAAATTTTCTCTAATGGTAGACACCGAGACATCTCCCTAAACCATTGCACAATACTTGGTTTACCTGTGCTTTTCCACGTTAGTGCTATTGATCTTTTGGCCTGTAAAATACACATATCCATAAAGATCTGTTCACTGCATTTCATCCTGTGTCCCTCTGGATAAATGCCAAGAATAAACAGCTTAGGCTCAACAGTAATTTTAATTGACAGAATGTCCTGTATTATTATTCCAAGTTCTTCCCAGAATTCTTGAATTCTTGGACATTCCCATATACAATGAAAGAATGTACCCTTGTCCTCTCTACACCTGTTACATAAGTCTGGAATGTTGGGGTTAAATTTATTGAGTTTTTCTGGTGTTATATATACTCTCATTATCCAATTGTACTGTAGAAGCTTTAAACGAGTGTTAGCGGTCTGGGTTTGAGCTCTTTTGCATGCCTTGTTCCATTTTTCCACTGATATATCCTCTTGAAGGTCACTCCTCCATGCTTTCAATTTGGGTTCTGAAGATTCTAGTGATCTAGCAATCAACAAATCATATACATCCGAAATAATTCCCTTTCCGAAAGGATTTTTAATTAAAACTTTCTCCAATGAGGATAGAGCGGGTATGGCCAGGGAGTGATTTTGATTAGAATAAATAAAGTTCCTGAGCTGTAAGTACTTAAAGAAATGCTTGCGAGGGATAGAATGTTTGTTTACTAGAATTTCAAATGATTCCATATGCTCATCCTTTGAGTCGAATATGTCATTAATTTGTGTTATTCCTTTGTCAGCCCATAATTTAAAGCCCCCGTCTGCCCTACCTGGCACAAAGTAATTATTGCCCCAAATGGGACTATAGCGAGAGAGAACAGGTGTTTCCGACAAGTAGTTTTGTACCTCGTACCATACAGAAATCATGTTTCTCAATATAGGGTTCGATGTTTTCCTTTTAAGGTTTTTCGGATTATCAGAGTATATATATGTCGGCAGTTGGAGCCCTATAGAGTTACACTCAATGTCTTTCCATGCTGGTGAAAGTAGTCCTTCTGTCGAGTAGTAAAACCTCATAGTTCTGATTTGAGTTGCCCAGTAATACCACAACATGTTTGGGCATTGTAGGCCACCTCTGTCATAAGGTAAATACAGAAGAGACAGGCGAAGTCTGGGGCGTCTATTTTTCCATATAAAGTTCGTGAATAATGTCCTTAGTCTAGGAAATAAGTTTGGGGGAGGCGGCAAGGGGATGTTTTGAAAGAGATATAATAGCTTTGGGAGAGTGTTCATTTTCAATATATTAATTCTGCCTATCTGGGAAATAGGAAGAGATGACCATCTATCAATTGATTCGCAAATAGAATTTACAACAGGGCTATAATTAGTCTGTACCACTTCTTCTAACCTGTGAGTAATTTGTATTCCTAAATAAGTAAAGCTGTCAACTGACTTAAAGTGACCAATATAATTGGGTGGGTTCTCTCTCTCATTCGAATTAAGCAGTAATATGGCAGATTTATGGCTATTAACTTTGTACCCAGAAATATTGCCGAATCTTTTAATGAGGTCCATAAGAGCCGGGATCGATTCTCCCAGATTTTTAAGGAACAGGATTACGTCATCCGCATAGAGAGCTATGCGATGTTCAAGTTGACCTATAGGTATGCCTGATATTGATGTGTGATTTCGTATTGCAATTGCTAAGGGCTCAATTGCCATCGTAAATATGAGAGGGCTCAATGGACACCCCTGTCTGCATCCCCTGTTGATTTTAATTGGCATAGATATATTGTTGTTAGTAATTATTTCTGCATATGGTTCTTTATATAATAATTTCACCCATTTACAAAAGTTTTCTCCCAGCCCAAATCGTTCGAGAAGCTCAAACAGGTATGCCCATTCCACCCTGTCAAATGCTTTCTCAGCATCCAATGACAGGAAAGCTGTATCTGGTAACTCTCTTTGGGAATGTAAGATATTTAAAACCCTTCTTACGTTATGAAATCCCTGACGACCCACAATGAACCCATTTTGGTCTCCCTTTATGATATCTGGTAGAATAATCTCTAATCTTTTTGCTAGAATTTTGCAGAGTACTTTTAAATCTGAGTTGAGGAGGCTGATTGGCCTCATGTTTTCGCATTTATCATTTGATTTTCCAGGTTTAGGAAGGAGTGTAATCAAAGCCCCTCTCAAGGAGGGAGGGAGGATCCCTTCCCGAAATGATTCATTAAACATCTCAAGAAGAGGTTTCCTTAATTTAGATTCAAATTTCTTATACAAATCGATGGGTAGGCCGTCTGGTCCTGCCACCTTCCCAGATTTCATGCTCTTTATTGCCATAGTGATGTCTTCTAAGGATAAGTCGTCACCCAGTTCCATCCTTTCTTCCTCTGATATACTAGGGATATCAATATTATTTAGGAATAGCTTTTGGTCTGGTAATTCTGGAGCTCTTTCGGAACTATATAGTTTTCCATAATATTCTCTAAATGCCTCATTAATTTTAATAGGATCTATAATAGAGTCATCATTATGAGTCTTGAGGTTGGTAATAGCTCTTTCGGTTTGAAGTTGTTTTAAGCGCCATGCCAAGATTTTTCCTGATTTTTCCCCTTGGTCAAATATAGTTTGTTTAAGTTTTAAGAGATTATCTGTAGCTTTTGCAGTTGACATTTCATTATACTGTGTTCTCAACAATAACAATTCCTGGTGAGTTTTTGGATCGGGATTTTGATAATAATTTCTCTCCAAAACTTTGATTTTTGACTCTAACAATGTAAATTTTTGTTTAGCTCTTTTAGATTTAGAACTTGTAAAACTAATAATCTGGCCCCTAATGTAAGCTTTAAAAGCTTCCCATCTGGTGCTTGCAGAAGTCTCATCTGTGTTGATTATGAAAAATACATCAATTTGTACCTCAAGGAAAGAGATTAGATCTGGGTCCCGTAGCCAACTTTGCTGCAATCTCCATTTTGGTGGATCCTTTTTCAAGCCTGGGTCTACATAACACAAATTATTTGGGGCATGATCTGATATCAGAATACTGTCATAATTACATTCCTTGATTCTAGACACCAGGCCTGCAGAAATTAAGAAATAATCAATTCGGGAGTATGTTTTATGTGTACTGGAAAAACACGAATAGAATAATACCTCAGGGTTTCTGTCTCTCCATATATCTCTAAGATGTAATGTCTTGATAAACTGATGTATAATTCCTCTGCTTTTATTATGGGACTTATCAATATGTGTTAACCTATCTTTAGAGGGATCTAGTGTACAGTTGAAATCTCCTGCTATTATATATTGACCTTTGAGGGTTGATAGAGTGAAAAACAAATTACTGAAAAATTCAGGGTCATCATTATTTGGCGCATAAATGTTGACCAGGTTGAGAAGTTCTGTCAGAAGCATGCCTTGAATTATTAGGTATCTACCTGCCGTATCAGCAATTATCTTTGTGACATTAAGAGGAATAGATTTATGTACAAGAGTCATGACCCCTCTTGCTTGAGTGTTAAAGGGCGCTGAGAATACCTTACCCTGCCACCTCCTCCTAATCCCAATGTCTTTGTCTTTTGAAAGATGTGTTTCTTGAAGAAAAATTATTTGGGAATTAATACTTTTTAATCTCCCCATCACCTGCTTTACCTTTTTTATTTTTTGTAGCCCTCTGCAGTTCCAGGATGTGAACTTGATGTCTAATTTACCAGTCATAGATAGCAATACATTTGTAAATTCCTTGTATCATTGTGCAATAATGTAAAGAAGAAAAAAAAAGAGGTCAAAAGAGAAAAACGAAGAAAAACAAACAAACAAACTGGGTCTCTCAACAAACTAACCGAGACCCCCCCAATGCTCCAGAACTGAGCATTCCCCCCACCCACCTGTTCACTCCCATAACGCTGAAAACTACTCCACACCGAGTGAGGAGTAGTGAGGCTGAACTGATTAATCTCCTTATAAAGAGTAACCTTCTCCCTCCACTAAATGTGAAATAAAAACCTAATTAACAAAGTTGGTATATTGGTCAACCACCACTAAATGTTAAGTATAGAAGCCCATTGTGAATTGTATATTATAATAACTAAAGAATGTGGATCAGCAGTTGACACCCTGAAAATAACTGAGCCCAAACTGAGTTTGAGCGGCATGTTATGGGGTGTTGCTGTTATAGTACATACACATACATGTGTTGTTCAGGAAACAGTGCTGCTCGAATAGTGCATTGTGGGATTATGAGTTTTAGTGTACCCTTTCCGTTACTTTCTGACCTACCGATCCACTCTAATATCCTCAAGGGAAACACATTGGCATATTAATCGCTTAAATAGGCACAATTCAACTTGTTTCATGTAACTTGAAAAAACGAATAACTGTGAAATAACATTGTAAACCCGTATCATGGGTCTAGCGTAGCATTGAATCATTGTTGACGGTGAACTGTGTTCGAGTAGTGCATTTTGGGACATTGAGTCTTAACGTGCTAATTTCTGAGCTACCCTCAACTGAATGACCCCAATATTTTCTCCGAAAACATAATAGTATGTTAAATCACCTAGACACACACAGTTTAACTGGTTTGCAAATAAACATATAAGAAAAAAGAACAATATAAACCAGTGTTAGAGGTCTAACATGACGTTGCTCGTTATCAAAGCCAGCAGTAGTGTCTCATATACTCATCCACTACCGTTCTCTTCTTGGATTCGTTTGATGAAACTTTCCACTTCTGTCGGTGTGCCAAAAGTTTGTGTTTTGTCCTTGTGTGTCACCAGCAATCTAGCCGGGATCAACATGCCATGTTTTATCCCCATGCTACGTAATTTCTGTCTGGCCGAGTCGAATTCCTTCTGCTTCTTGTGTTCTCCTGTCGCTAGGTCGGGGTAGAAACGTACTGGTTTGTCCTTGTGTAGGATTTGTTTTTGGGCTCTGGCTGCTCTTAATACAGTCACCTTATCTCTGTCGTTCAGGAATTTCATGATCATCGTTCTCGGAGGCGCGTTGGGCTCCCGTCTTTGACCAATGCGATGAGCTCTCTCCAGTGTGAGTTTGGATCTTAGTGCTGCGAGCCCCAGTGTCTCCGGTATCCAACTCTCGAGAAAGGTGCAGGCGTCGTCTCCCTCCTCTCCCTCCCGCAGGCCAACGAGTCTCAGATTAGACCGCCTGGCTCTTGATTCTAGGTCTGTCACCTTGTCTTCCAGTTCTTGTTTCTTTCCCTCCAGAGAGTGGACCTTAGCCTGGAGGACATTCACCTCATCCTCCATGTTGGAAATACGGACCTCTGCATGTGTAATTCGTTCCGTACATTCTCCCATATCTTTCCTCAGTCCATCAATTGCGACCAACATTTCTTCATGTCGGTTTGCAGACTCGGACCTCAATTCTCTGATAGCTTCCAGAATCCTGTCATATTTTCCCCCTTCTTCCTCGGCAGTTTCTGTGATCCCCGCGCTGCTCGAGTTAGCTTTAGCATCGTCCTTGTTTCTAGGAGAGCTGAAGTCCATAATTTTAGATTGTACTTGTGGGTTCTTTCGGGTACTCGGTTTCCCTTGTGTAGACGACATCTTTTACGAGTGGTATGGCTGATTTTCGTTGACTTTAGCTAGGTTTGTAACAGAATTTGTTTGACGATTTTAGTGGAGGTGAGAAAACCAGTCTTCTCAGCACGCCGCCATTACCGGAAACTCCACTATTTAATCCAAAGAGAGAATAGCCATCGAGTTCTGACTGCAACATCTTCTGGAGATTAGGTTTCAATGACATCAATACTGTTGACGCTCTAGGCCACTGAATTCCAATCAATGATGGACCAAGAGGGCACCCATAATTCAACTGGAGTAAAGACATAGAGGGCGGGGGTGACCCACCCCTTCCCCACACTGAAAGTCAATACAGACAAACTGCAGCAGCCCAATCATTAAGTGCATATCAAACGACCTATTTTAGACTTGCATTTTGTAGGGGCTATTAAATGCCAGGGTTTCCCCTGCAAGATACGTATTCACGTGACCGACGGGGGTTTCGAACCTGGGTCTCCTCACGTCAGAAGACATGGAAGCTGCTGGACTGAAGCCTGTGTACGAGCTCAGAACACAGGTCCTCAGGTCTCAGCCTAGACGACTGATGAGTGAGTGGGTGTTTCCCAACCACCCCCGCTACACGTACCGAACGGGGCTGGCGTTGGGGGCTGCGGGGTGGGCGTCACAGTCGGCACGACAACAGGCGGGAGGCTGGCCTTGGTGTAGGTGGCGCTGAAGCCTCTGGAGACCTGATGGGCATCGGATTTGAAACGGACCACCATCGTGTTGCCGCTGGATACCAGCGCGTCTGGAAGCGTTCCACCACAGAAACGACCTACAGCGGAAAAACAACATGAAAAATCACACTATAATAGTTATATATCTAACATACATGGTTAGTGTTAACGTTAAATCCAATTTGTGGCAATGAAAGTGAAACAATACGTACATAAACCAAACATAAAAAATGTATTCATACTGTGTACAGCCACTTACACAGGTCACCTACAGTAATTGAACACGGAGGCTCATAAATGTACTGGCTATTGCCTAATTGCTGTTTGCTGAGATTCAAATGTCATACCAGTCAGATTTCTCAATGTCTCTCCCCCATTTGTGCAACCTCATAACCCCAAACTTTGAATGGACCTTGAATGGACTTTTGGATGTTTAATGCAGCCTGAAGTTAATGTTACGATACATATACGTACAGTCGATTCTCTACCAATCCCACAGCATTTCAACAGCTGAGTTTAACATTTGGATTAAGACCTTCCCGAACAAGAATGTAGTTGAAAAAAATAATGATACTGCCTGATTCTGTTGGTGGTACAGACAAATAATGTTTTAAGTTATCATTCCGCCCTGAAACAAGTCCAACAATAACAAATAACGTGGGCCAATGAAAACAAAAACAGACAACAAAACATAAAATATTCAAAATACATATATACACACACACACATGGCTTATATTGTCATTCTAGATTCTAGTTGATCTGTATATATTTATTGTAATAATAAAATAGTATAATCTGTATAATGTGAGTCACTGTATATTGTGAGTATACACTACATGCATGTGTATTCATCGTCTACCTTGTGTATAATAGTGTATACATCAAAACACGTCATTAATTGTACGTCGATGGTCTGTGCTCTGAGCAAATTGTCAATCAATTTGATTGACAAATTGATTTGTGTTATTGGTTTGTTTCTTTGTAGGCCTATACGCTGTGTACCGTATGGTGACATGATCATCATCCTTACCGAGTGTAGCAGAGCCGGTCAGGTGACCGTCATACACGTCAACGAAGTCGGCACACGCCTCAGGGATCAGGTCGAATGAGGTGAACGTCAGCCTGACCTTCTCTCCATCTGGTACTGTGATTCTCCACTGACACACACACACAGACAGACACAGACAGACACACACACACACACACACAACTCTATTTCTTTTACCTGTCTCCATTCATTCAACAATCAATTCATTTGTAGAGAAAGCCATTGGTGGGGTTGATATCATGCTCAGAGTCAGATACTCCCTCCCTCCCTCCCTCCCTACCTCCCTCCCTCCCTCCCTCTCCCTCCCTCCCTCCCTACCTCCCTCCCTACCTCCCTCCCTCCCTCCCTCCCTCACAGACCAGAGTATGCGCTGCTGATATTGACGCGGCTCATAAATAAAATAAAAACTCCATCCTATTCCTCTGGCTCATCGTCAGTCTGGACAGACGCCCAGCCGCCAGCAGGCCGGCCAAGAAGGCCCTGGGCAGGAGCCAAGAGGAGAAGACACACGGCCAGGGAACAACAGGACAGGTTCTAATAACCATCCAAACCAACTCACCGACCCACCCGCCCACCGACAGGAACCTGGCGTCAAATTACTCAGCGTTTTTGCGACTGAACAAGATGCAGCACCCCCCGATCACACACACCCCCCGATCACAGATTTCTACTATCCAGATAGATTTGGTAGTGGATGTTGTGTTCGGATGGATTGATGATGGATTTACTGTAGGGAGAGCGTTCATTTGAGAGTGACGCAATAAACAACGTGAAGAGTCTGTTTTGGTTTTAGCCCCGTCCACTGTTATTGATGTTGCTTTGATTCATACGACACCATGGCCTAAACATGAAGGGATGTGTTATTCATATTCAAGGCATAGAGGGAAAGGTGCTATTTGTGTGGGACAGATTTGTTAGGAAGTGTCATGGAAGACACATTACATGGAGATGTGGGCAGTATGTGGTAGACTGTGTGTGTGTGTGTGTGTGTGTGTGTGCGTGTGTGTGTGTGTGTGTGTGTGTGTGTGTGTGTGTGTGTGTGTGTGTGATAGAGTATGTGGTAGGATTGCACAGATGGTAGATGCCCTTGCAGGAAGGTCCCTAATGTGTTGAGATATCAAGGATGAAATTTAGTTTGTTGAAATGTGTTGGTGTGAATGTGACCCTGAGGATATTACATTTCCCTGCTGTGTGTGTGTGTGTGTGTGTGTGTGTGTGTGTGTGTGTGTGTGTGTGCGTGCGTGCGTGCGTGCGTGCGTGCGTGCGTGCGTGCGTGCGTGCGTGCGTGCGTGCGAGTGTGTGTGTGTGTGTGTGTGTGTGTGTGTGTGTGTGTGTGTGTATTCACCTGGTAGAGAGCTCCATTCTCATAGCTCGCTGGGAATCCGGGGGTCAGTAGATCCCCCTGGTCACCCTGGAGAAAGCCACCGCCTCCGACTATTTCTGGACACAGGGATGGAGGGCACTTCATCTCCACAGTCAACTCAAGGATATCCAACATGCCTTGTTTTCTCCCATTTCCCTCTCTTTCCCCTGTCCTTCCATCTCTCCCTCCCTCCTACTTCCCTCCCTCCGTCCCTCTCTCCTTCCCTCCATCCCTCCGTCCCTCTCTCCTTCCCTCCATCCCTCCGTCCCTCTCTCCTTCCCTCCATCCCTCCGTCCCTCTCTCCTTCCCTCCATCGCTCCGTCCCTCTCTCCTTCCCTCCATCCCTCCGTCCCTCTCTCCTTCCCTCCATCCCTCCGTCCCTCTCTCCTTCCCTCCATCCCTCCGTCCCTCTCTCCTTCCCTCCATCCCTCTGTCTGTCTCTCCTTCCTTCCCTCCCTTCCTCCCACCTACTTCCCCCTCACTCCCTCTGTCCTTCCCTCCCTCCTTCTGTCTCTCTCTCCATCTCTCTCTTCCCTCTCTTTCCCCCTCTCTGTACCCCTCCCCCTCTGCCCCCCCCCCTCCCCCATCTCTTTCTAGGTCAATCAAGTCACAGACATCCAACAGAGACAACCGCCAGTTTCACATCTGCAATGTGAACATGAATCTCCACAATGGCCTCCGTACTGAGCCATAATGACGGTTGTCGGTTATTTGTTTCGTTTTTACCTGAAGTGTCCTCTGGTGCCACAGCCTTGTAAAGGGCTTTGAAGCCTTTGTCTGTTGTCTTGTCGTTTGTGTCGAAGTACACCATCAAGTTGTTTTCCAACGACACCACCGGTTTGGGTATGGAGGAACCGCAGAGTTTCCCTACAGAACCATAAAATGTATTTGTACACACACACACACACACACACACACACACACAATAAAAAATATCCCAAATACATTTGCCTCACAAGGACAGGTCTAGACCATAGATGTTTTGCATTGTATTCACAAGGTAAGTATAGGGCTCCTAACTGTAGCTGACCTGTGTGCACGTGTGTGTGTGTATGTGTGTGTGTGTGTGTGTGTGTGTGTGTGTGTGTGTGCGCGCGCGTGTGTGTGTGTGTGCGCGCGTGCGTGCATGTGTGTGCGTGCATGCATGAGTGTGTGTGTGTGTGTCTTCAAGTAGAGCGGTGCAGGCATGACATCAAAGCCCAATCCCCTTAGCCATGGCCATGTGGATAGCATAGCATGGGCCTAAGGCATGGTGTGTGTGTGTGTGTGTGTGTGTGTGTGTGTGTGTGTGTGTGTGTGTGTAGATGTGTCTGTGTGTGTCCGTCAAAAAGTGAGAATCACAGCAGGTAAAGTCTACCACTGCAGCAGCCAAAAGTTGAAGTGTGAGGTGTTGTGCTGATAACACTGCTGGGGTATTGTGTGTGTGTGTGTGTGTGTGTGTGTGTGTGTGTGTGTGCGTGTGTGTGCGTGTGTGTGTGTGTGTGTGAGCAGGAGCATGGAGGAATAGTGTGAAACACGCTGCACTGCGGAACACGTGTTAAGGCAGTTGGAGAGGAACATCGCGGCAACACGTTGTCTTTCATCGTGGCGTAAAGTAAGGTTGAAAGAGACAGGGGGAAAAAGGAAAGGATAGACAGACCGCTACTCTACCTTCCCCACAATCTCACACTTCTACCTTCCCTTAGCCAGGACTGACAGCCGAGAGGTGAGAACGGACACAAGGACCCTCGGGACATGCTAACTCTCTCATCCTGTCAGGAATAATCTAGAAGACACCTCCGAGCTTGAATGTAATCGGAGATGGCACGCAATAGGAGGGGACTCGAATGGGTTTACTTAAGCCGGCGGTGTAGCCAGTTGAAGAAAAGACAAGTGATTGATAATCAATCTATCCATAATCAGATCAATGACATCTACATTTACATTACGTTTTTGGCATTTAGAAAGACGCCTTTATCGAAAAGCGACTTACAACAAATACATTTGACTAAGTAAGTGAATCATCTACCGATCAATCATAGCAGGAAAAAGTTGCCGATGCTCTGGGCAGGGGCCATTGGCAGTCATAATGCTAGAAGAAGGGAGACATTATTTTTTCTTTCATTAACAGTTAGAGAAACTGTACAGGGGAGTAGAGGGGATGTAGATGTCTCAGGAGGGACAGTTAAGATGTAGCCTGAAGAGATGGGTCTTCAATCTACAGCAGAATAGGGAGTGACCTGGGCTAAGTAGGGGGTTTCTCCATCTCTGTCTGGATGCAGAACAGAGAAGCTCCTTTAGCAACAGACTACTACAACCACGTTGCACTAAGGAGTGCTATAGATGGTCTTTTCTGCCTGCCGCAATAAGACTGTACAACTCCTCCTCCGACTGGCTCGATCGGGGTGATCAGAGTCAAGCTGGGGGATGTTGTAATTAATTGTAATTCCTGTTAATTCATGTTGATTCATACTGGACTGTTGACACTATCTATAATGTTTCTGTTGTCTATTGATGGCTTTTCTATTTTGATATATTATTGAATATTACATTGTCACTGTATTTTGTTGCTGCTGTTTGTGGTGTGAGCTTCTGTAACGCCTTAATTTCCCCTCAGGGATCAATACCGTACCTATCTATCTATCTATCTATCAATCTGTCTATCTAGACATAAAGGGTAAGATGAACGGATGGATGAAAAGAACAGGAAAAGATTTACTGGATCCTGTGTGCTGTAGCTTCACGGGCCCATGAAATAACAATATTCCTTGAAATCAATTCCTGTGAAAGTGGCGATGCATACTGTTCTGTACCTGCAGTACCAACACGATAGGGGAAAACACCTTGACCTTACAAAACCCCTGCAAGGCTCAGTACCTCAGAACATCGAGTTACAGTGACGGAGCACTTCCCCCGTGTGTTCCGCCCTCAGGTGGTGATAAACGTTGGCCTAACAAACCCTTTCCCCTGGATAAAAGCTCCTCAATTAACCGCTTCACTAGTGGATCACTGATGACTCCCTGTGTGAGTGTGAGCGTGTGTGTGCCTCACCAATGGTTCCTAGGTTGTCCTTCAGGGTGATGAAGTCAGCGGTGCATAGGTCTGATTCCTCCAGGGAGAAGTCTTGGAACCACAGATGGATCACCTGCGACACAAACATGCATGGATTCTCTCTCTCTCTCTCTCTCTCTCTCTCTCGATATAATGAGAAGGCAAGGGGCAGAGGAGGGGGGGGAGGCAAAGGAGGCAAAATGTGTGTGTGTGTGTGTGTGTGTGTGTGTGTCTGTGCCGTATACGTGTGTATGTATGCGTATGTTATAAAAAGAGACACTGCAAGATAAATAGAGTGAAAGAGAGAGAGAGAGAGAGAGAGAGAGAGAGAGAGAGAGAGAGAGAGAGAGAGAGAGAGAGAGAGAGAGAGACAGAGAGGGAAAGAGAGAGAGAGAAAGAAACAGACACAGAGAGAGAGAGAGAGCATTGCTCTCCAGCCTCGCTGGCAAAGCAAAATCTGATTGTTGTTTGTTGTTTCTGTCTCTGCTGTGCCGGATGTCAGAGTGAGAGAGAGGAGCGATGTCGGAGGGAGAGAGGAGTGAGGCTCGACAGAGAATGAAAGGACATAACCCAGCCATCTGTCACAGGGTGCTGCTGCTGCTACTCTGTGACCGTTTACCCTGTCTGTCTCAGCCTGATCCAACACACACACCTCGGGTAGTCTGTTCTGCTGCTGCTCGCATACCACGTACCACACACGCACGCGCGCGCACACGCACACACACACACACACGCACACACACACACACACACACACACACACACACTCAGGACGTGCATAAGCCCTCCTGGATGGTGTTTTTTGCTCACATGCTTGCTTACATCTCTTCCCCCCCCCCCAATTGTTTTGCATTGCATCACATCACCCCCCCAACCTCCCCCACGGTCCTTTGGGAAAAAGCACATGCCCTTACATAAGTCTGCACGTCCCACTCTCACACTCACACACACACACACACACACGCACACACACACACACACACACACACACACACACACACACACACACATACACATACACACACACACACACACACACTCACAGTCTAACGCTTGCCATTCTCACAGCTCATACACATATCAAAAGAACTACTCCTCTGAAATATTCATGCAGTGATCTGTTTTGACGGGTGTGCTGGTTGAGATGGATGCTTTCTTATTCACTCCATACAAGTTATTTTATAGTCAGCTTATCAAGTATTAATTGAAGTTATTGATGTGATTTATGGGACATTTCAACCGTTATCTAAAGGCCTCACATATGCCAATCATCACCTCCTCGAAGTATGAATATGAGATAAGGCATTTGATTAATATTTATCAGTCACACTTCACCTCGCGCTCCATCTCCTTTGAGCAGCCCTTGTTCCGTACATTACTGCTGCTTCCCGATTTTCTCTCCTTGCCTCCTCTCCTTTATGGGCACGGATGAGTGAAGGAAGAACAGAGTATCTATTGTATAACTTCGATCAAATGTTTTTTTTTAAGCTTCCCTTACTGGGGTTAAATGCTCGAGGTGAAGATGTGGACGGAGGAAAAGACAAGGAAAAAAGCTTCCCTTAGTTGGGTTAAATGCTCGAGGTGAAGACGTCATCTAAAAGTGATCTCGGGATTGTTATCTCGACCCTTCTCTACAAGTCGTTGTTCGAGGACAGGGGTGTCAAATTCAAACTTACTGAGGGCCAAGCTGAGGTTTGTGAATAAAATCTGGGGCCAGACATTTAGTACAATGATTTCGAAGAAATATAAGTAGGCTAGTAACTGTATTAAATAAATAAAAATATTGCATGGATGCACAGATATGATCAAATAACCATCAAATATTATGCTTTTTCCATGTCTGTGGGTAATTCTTACAGGCAAAACTGATTAATAAAGCAAAACAGTATTTATCACAGCAGTAGCCTACTTTTGTCTGTAACAAAATAACAAATACCGTCTTTGTTACCAGCATTGATTAATAAAGCAAAATAGCATTTATGAAATGCTGAACAATTTAAAAAATAAATAAATAAATAACTATTAACTACTTTAAAACAAATACGGTCTTTGTTACCAGAAAAACGGATTAATAAAGCAAAATAGTATTTGTTCTGAACAATGATTTTCTATAAAATGATAAGTGCACAGTTAAACAAAACACATTTGGATCACAGTGCTTTTGTCTTTAACACATGGTTCCCACACCTTCTGAAGCATCAAATTCAAGCACCTTTCAAGGACTTTCAAGACTCAATTCCCTCAAATTCAAGGACCCAACACGGCATAGTTTGAGACAGAACTAGTTGACGAGCTAAGTAAAACATTTCTGAACATAAATATATATATATATTATTTTTTTTAGAGAGAGAGAGAAACAGAGAGAGAGAGAGAGAGAGAGAGGGGAATTCAAGCACTTTCAATGACCCGTGTCTATTTTCAAAAACGTTTAAGACCTTGATTTCTTTTTCTCAAATTCACAAACTTTCAAGGATTTCAAGGACCTGTGTTAACAAAAAAACTAATTTCACTAAGGTCAAAATAGTCACTGCAACAAGTCGTATCTCGTTTGTATGGTTTACTTTGGAAACTTGAATACAACAATAGGGCCTACAATGCCAAGTCTAAGCAAAATAGGGATTGTGATTTTTAGTTCAACAAAAAGTCAAAGAATTAAAACGCAACCTTCAACAACAAAACATGTTTACTCGCTTAAACAGACCATGTGAGGGAGCTGTGAATGCAAGCTTTATAATAGTGGAGGACATAGCAACAGCATGTAAGCCGTTCACAGAGGGTTCACAGAGAGTTTAGGTATGTGATGTTGTATGTCACAACAAGAAGCAGGCATTTGCAAATATCCACTCATATTGGTACTGTATATTTTGTCTTGAGTATTGTCGTGTTGTTGTCTTGTTGTTGTATGTACTGTAGCTTGTTTAGTATGGTTGAATACCAAATCATGTTCCTAGTGCACTGCACATGGCGAATAAAGTTGAATTGAATTGAATGAGCTGGCCTCCGACTTACAGATCCATCTAATTGCGGGCCTTGTAATTGACATGCGTGTTCTAGGAACACATGTGTTTTGTGGAAAGTAGTGTTTGTGTTTTGAGCGTTAAGGAGGAGACACCCCCCCCCGCCTCCGTCCCTTGTCTCTACCTTGCCGGGGTCCACTGTGATGGTCCACGTGCAGCTCTGGCCGTTGTCATAGCTACCGGGGTACCTCCAGCTGGTGAACTCGCCCGAGGCCCCTGTGAGCTTCTGGGGACCCCCGCACCCCGAATTCACCTCGTTGTCTACACAACGTCATGGAAAAGGGAAGAAGAAGAGTGGGGGAAAAAAACTATCAGATGATAATACCGTGGCAACAGAATTCATTATGTCAACCAGGGGAGGCTGGTGGAGGTAGAAATCGGAGGACAGGGCTTATAGTATTGCATGGAACGGAATAAGGAACGAACAATTCCTCATTCCATCCCATGCGTTACAATGACAGCCCTGTCCTCTGATTTCTACCTCCACCGGCCTCCCCTGATGTCACAGCATGTCCCCAGATGATGTTGAAGCAGATGTGAGTAAATGTGAGCAGGATAACAGCTGTGTTTAATAACATCCCTCCTCATGGGAGGAGGCTGCTGGTCGAGGTTTGTCTATGCTGGGAAAACAGTTGCATTGACACCAGTTGTATCTACTGTAAAAGGTGTAGAGTGGTCTAAAAGTAGAGATATGGGGAAGCTTAGCGGCGTAGCACACTAACGCACATACCGCATAATTGCAAGGTCCCTTGTCTGATTCCAGCTATCGACATATCCTGCATGTCATGTCACCTCTCCTCTCTCTCTCTCTCTCACCCATCCTTCCTGCCAATCTCTACTGTCTCTATAAAGACATTACATGATAAATCAGACATGCCCTAAAAACCTGTTTGAAAAAATTCTAAATTCTAAATATTCATTATAAGTATCCATAATATCCATCCTCACCACCACCCCCTCCCTACTGTCCATTTCGTAGAAACGCTGTGGTGTGGAGAGGTGGTTGTTTATCTAGGTCAGAGTGCAGACAACAGTCTCCAATACTTGGGGGGGGGGGGGGGTCATGACCTAGAACTGAAATGTAAGAGGAGCAGTGTGAAGGAGAGAGAGAGAGAGAAAGAGAGAAATGAGGGAGAGAGACAGACAGACAGAGAGAGACAGATGGAGGGGGAGAGTAACAGACAGACAGACACAGAGGGATGGAGAGAATCAGACAGAGAAAAAACAAGAGAGGGGAGGTAGGGCAGAGAGAAAGAGAGCGCACTTGCATTTCTATTATGAATCAGCCCCAAAGTGAGATGTGAGGTTGAGTGCTGTGTGTCTGTATGTCCTCCCAGGGCTGTCAATTTCTGACAAAGAGATAGATAACACACACTATTGTGAGATATGATGTGACATTTAGATAGCGGGGCCACAGGCACCATGGGAGATGTAGTGTTATTAACACATCATGGCTTGCTGTGGGGAGTTGGCGATTTTGTGCTCCGTTTGTTGGAAGCAGTGTCCTGTGTAGATAATGTTGGACAGTGTATTATGTTTAATTAAGGACATGTATCTTAATTAGAGTAATTCAATCAGGGTCAATCGGGACACCACCCACTATTTGCGGGGAAACTAGGACCTTCTAGAAAGATCTGACCAGGTTGTCCAATCACCAATAATACAAAGGTAATACAATATATATTTCTGAAGTAAGTAATAATCAGTTAATGCTTGACTATGATGCTTACAAATGGGTTTAAGAATAAATGATGTCCAGATACAAGATAATTGATGGTTACATTGAACGGATACAACATATTTGGCAACGGTAATTTGGATATCACAATACGGACGATAAGAGAAGGAGGAGAACAAATCAAAAGATGGGCAAACAGTAAGTGGTCTTAAAGGAAGCTCTGTTAGTCAGTGCAATTAATTAAACACAATCTACAGAGTAACATGGTGCCAAATAGGCAGAAAGAGGAGATCATTTTTTACATTACTTAGAAAAGTGTGGGTGTCTGATTTTGGAGCGTGGCCGCGCTTATCCGATTAGGAGAGACAATGGTGGGTTAGAATTATCATTCAATCATCGTTTGCTCTCAAAAGGAAGTGCGCTGTATGTCCTGGTCCAAAGGGGAGGTTCCATCCAGCGAAGATGAACAAAACAAGAAGATCGAAAAAGTCTTATTGAGGTCGAAATGGATTCGATCAAGTATACGAGACATATACCGGGTTCCCGTCTTAGGTTCGAGATCAAGATAACTCGCAAGAGTAATTATTGAGATGGGTTCCGTCGTCCTGGTGGTCGTCTCAGTTATCAAGTCTGACATCCAAGAACGGTTACCCGAACTCGAAGTGTGATTGCCACTTGAGTGTTAAATACCTTTCATTGCGGAGAGTGTTCAAACCAACCTCCTGCCATCGATAACCTGGCCTGATGGATTGCATGCGTAAAGAAGAAGAAGACGGTGTCATTTTTGTTTGACCCCTTGGTGTCGACCAAAGGACCCCAATTGAAATAAGCCAGTGGCTTTCTTGGGTTTTTATCCTTTTAGTTGACCTTGTATGTAATATGTACTTTCATGTACCTACTTCTGCAAATCTTCTAATAAAGTTTTCAATCAATCAATCAAACCTAGCCAGCATTTGGGTATTGTCATAAGTGTCCATTATCTTGTGCAACGTACATTATCCAGTTCATGACATTAGTTACGTTTTTCAAATATGGACTTGGTTCCATTATTTTCCACACACGATTTACCTGTAAATATGATTCACACACACACCTGATAACTTAGAAGTGGGCATGAGTCATCACACACTATTCTTAAGTTGATCACAAAACACTGTACTAGTAAGGATGTCATTGTGTGTGTTTTTAGTATTGAGAATGGCAGTTATCCTGAGATTTTGGGCACAAGCAGCACTTAAAGGATCAGGAGGAGGTTGGAGGTCTTTGGTTATTTTTTCTGAGTGGGGCAGTCCTCATATTTTTCATTTTTATTGACAGATACAGTAGAGATTTAGACAGGAAGGATGGGTGAGAGAGAGAGGAGGGATGACATGCAGGATATGTCCCCGGCCGGAATCAAACCGGGGACCCTGCGGTTACATGGTCAACACTTAACCCGCTACGCCACCTAAGCGGCCGGAGATCTTTTCCATTCTCTGGTCATGTGTGAGCCGATCAGGTCATGTGTGAGTCTGCCAGGTCAACCACTTGTTTAACAGAAAGGCCATAGTAGGGGGCTGATTCATTTCCCTCGGATGGCCTTTGTCCAGCAGGCCTCAGGGGTATCGTAATTATATTTACCCTTCAAAGCTGGCCTATGTCTTTACTGACCATGATGGCAGGAGGATGAAGTCAGCGGCCCATGAACAAATGTCTTCCTCCAGCACAAAACCATGACAGTGCATCATGCAGAAAGTCATTGATCCCAGATATGATCATCTGTTCTACTGTGATCCGGAAGGTAATAATTGACAGCTTGTCAGAGACAAAAGCAACCCAGGCTTTTTAAATCATCGTTTTAAATCGTCTCGAATAGCTCTTTTTTCATGGGTTGCTCTCTCTCACCCGGGGGCAACGGTTAGCCTTTAGCATAGGGAGGCCAGTAAACGGGAACGTGTGTGTGTGTCTCAGGGGGTCATGTAAAAAGATGAATTTCTGTTTCCTTGCGTAATGGATAATTAAAGTATTCTTCGCTCTAACACTCTCTCTAACACGTCCGAGACCATTTTAAATTGAAGAATGACTCAAATGTGGTATGTAAAACATTTAGCACAAATTAGTTTTCTTTTTTTCATCATTATACTTTTCACAGTGACACTGCACTGAAAAATAAATTACTCAATTACTCCAACCCCTCAACACTTGGAGCGTCACTATAGTCCCTAAATCAATCAAAATCTATAAATCACCTAATAGACTCAATAGAACTGACAGTGAGAAATCAACTACAGCAACACCAGCCACAGATGACAGGGTAGGTCAGAGACCGTCAGGCATACAACGTCCCTGATTGGCCAGGGGCGAGACATATAGTCATGTCTGAGAGCACCAATAGACTGTTAGTCCCTGGAGACTTTCTATAGACGTTCCACCATGCCGAGGAAGCTCGCCTGGAGTGGTTGTGTTCTGATTCTCCCCGACTACGTCTCCATCTGTCAGGCTGCCACACAGACAGTGTAGCTGGTGGCGCTCTCTACAGAGAACGTCGCTGACACATCACATCACAGAGGTAGCACAAAGACGCCAGAACAACTCTTACATCCAGCCCTAACTACAACGGAGGCACTCACTCTCAATGGGAGGAATATTCTCTTCAGAGTATTCTGCACTATTGGCAATAAATGCCTTTAGGTGCTGAATGTGACAGCGTTGTGTGGTTGGAGCCCAGGGACAAAATGTGTTGAGAAACAGCACTTATCAGGAGCTGATAAGAAACATGCGCGGCGTAGGACTGATAACCCCATGCCAAGAATCCAGAATGGTACAACAGTGAAGAGCTCAGGGTTAATTAACAAATGCATGTGAGTCGAGGGTGAGCTCGTCCTGGGGTCATAGATGGCCCTGGGCTAGGGAAGTGGTAATCTCTGGCTCGGTTGGTAGAGCATGGTGCTAACAATGGGGTTCAATTCCCACTGGGACCATATACACTGAAAAATGTATGCACTCACTGCAATGTAAGTCGCTTTGGATAAAAGCGTCAGCTAAATGGCATAAAGTCCAATATTTGGTTCCAGCAGGGCACTTTATGATGGACAGGGCAAAGGGACAGAGACTCAAGCCAACCTTGAGCCTTACCTGTGCTTGTGCCTGGCTCCATCAGTTAGCAATTAATGACAGCTTAACACAGATAAACACAACCAGTGCGAATTGAAGTCTATCCATGAATTGAAGTCTATCCATGAATTGAAGTCTATCCATGAATTGAAGTCTATCCTATCTTGAAGTCTGACCATGTTCAGAGACACCTTTCAGGGTAATGAACAAAATATGTGATTTTGTAATTTGGGTTAAGTACTATTGTCTATGGGGTGAGTAGAGCAACTAGCTGTAAAGTGTAAAGTGTTTAAAGTAGTTAAAACAATAAGACAACTCCAGCACACATGACTCACAAGCAAAGTGTGCAGGTCTTTTATTTCCATTTTAACTCCACTGTACCTAGCAACAACCTTATTTAGATTGCGGTCAATTTAGATTTTAATTCAGACAATGCAAAGAAGTTCATTGAAATTGGATTGGTGACAAATTGAAACAAGAAAAATCCTCAGGGAAAACAAAGGTGCCATCTTCAAACCATTCACCTTGCATCAAGTGATGTTTTTTGACCCAAATGTTTTTTAATTGACTCCCAACCCTCATAGTTATATAATACTACTTACCAGAAGAGTCTGATTGAGAGTTGTCATTCTTCTCAAGGAAGTAGATGGTCACCAGACCGATGCAGGCTCCGGTGAGGATGACGAACAGCAGGATCAGGCTCTTCTCCAGGGTGGAGAGGCCCTTCTTCTTCTGCTGGTCCTCACCCATGCTGATCACAGCGGTGGAGATGCAGCAAATGTGCCAGGTTTCTGGTGCTTCAGCTTCTTATGGTTATTAACTATCTACAATCGTCGGTGTGTGTGTGTGTGTGTGTGTGTGTGTGTGTGTGTGTGTGTGTGTGTGTGTGAGTGTGTGTGTGTGTGTGTACGACCTTTGATAACGTATACCTTTGGACTTACTTTGGATTTTGACAAGCTATGGACATCGCTGTGTGAGATGAGAATCCACGACACTGTCGAGATGAATCATTATTGCAGCGAATGTGAGGACACCGTAACGAGCGTTTGACGATGTTGTTTTACGTTTCCAAATCTTTATGATGTCTTTTTATACAGCTCCAGGGGAGACTAGAGATATGATAGTGTAGGCAACAGATACATTCACCTACAACTTGCCCAGTACAGTATTGGCCCAGGACAGTTCAGAACATTCAGCCTCCTTGGGTTTTTGAAAGGCGCTATATAAATGAAAGTTATTATTATTATTATTATTATTATTATTATTACATCTGCCTTATTCATATGAACACTGCACCCAAATCCCATTTCGAAATATTGAATGCCTCAACTTCTGCAATTAAGTAAAAAGGCGGTCCGTCATACAATGCACTGCAATCATTGTCAAGCTTTCCTAATGGGTTCATGTATCAAGGGAACACTCCTCCTGGTGGGTGTAATTCTTTAATGTAACCCAAGTGCCGATAGCACTTAGCATCAGAGCGATGGATCTGATTAGAGGAGGAGGAATGGACTGGGTCCCTCCAGAGGGACATGTTGTGGAGTTTAATCTAAGTCCCCTGTGAGTTGCCAAACGTGACCTGGCAATCAATTAAGAGTGGAGAGTAAGACTACGGGTCTTTCCCAAGATGCTTTCTTGCATTGCATTACGGGACGTTCTTTTGGCTGACACAATAGAAACAGGCCTCGGATCCTGTCTTTGGATTCAGGGTATCCTTTTTTTCCACACACAGACTCAAATCTGGAATGAGATCCCATATTATATTAGAGCAACAACCTCTATCTCATATTTCAAACAGGCGCATAAACACCATCTGATGGAAGGATACACCTGCAACCACTAATCCAACTCACATATACCATCTTACTCACTCCCGTAAGTCCTCTCCTGTGTAGCTGTTTATGTTTTCCTGTTGTCTTCCTTCTGTAAACCAGGTTTAACTGAGTCAGGCTAGTCTAAATGGAACACATTTGAACATCTGTAAATGTTACTTTTAATCTTTTCCTGTAAGTAAGAAAGAAAGAAAGAGAGAAAGAAAGGGTAGCCATGAAACAGGAGTCTTGGCTAACACTGCTGTAAAGCCTGGACTGTCAATGCCTGTAATATCTGGACTGTAACACCTGCCAGAGAGCCTCATTCTGCGTCCATCAGCTCTTGCACTATTATCAATGGGTAGATAGTGTAGCAAGTGTTATTTACAGGCTCCCATAAACATTAACTGAGGCCCTCATAATAATTTTGAGCAGATTGCATTGAGAACGTGAAGCCTTGACCAGTCATCATAATCATAATCTTTAGATATTAATTTCACCTTACAAGGCATATTAAAGATTAAAGACAGTATGGTGGAGAACAGTAAGAATAGGTGGAACGTGTGATTAGTAATGTACTATTGTACCTGTTATCTGGCGTGGGAATACACTGTGGAGGTATGAGTTGTTATCTGAGGTAGAAGTGAGGCCATCTTGCTTAAAGGGACAGTTCACTCGAAAAATCAAGGTTTGTCAGATAGTTTCAGCACTCAAAAGTGGTCTGATGTTGACAATGAGTCTTTGTCCCACACCATCTGTTGTGTAGATCCAATTACATCCCTAAACTCCAAACAAATGGGAAATATGGATACCATCTGATGTCATCATTTTACCAGATGCCTAGTCCTAACCTCAGAGCGATGGTATGTTACAGTAGGGGGGCATCTCAAAGTTGTTGGAGAGCAGAACAGGGGCATTAATGAAAATGGACAGTAACCCCAACCCAAAGCCCTTTTCATGAATAACCTAAATCTTGTTTCACACGGCCCTAACCTGGCTGGCAGAGGTTAAAAATAACTTTGGTGCAGATTTGCATACAATGTGATATGGGAGGCCCTGAGGTCGAAGCTAATGAGTTGGATGAGGAAGATGTTCAAATTGGGTAAATCTCCACAGAATAAGATGACGAAGTCCTTATCTAATAAAGGGCTTTTGGATTCAGTTCAGCCATATTAAAAAAGAGATACAAACTCGGTCAGTAGTTGCCATTTAAAAACCTCATCTCTCTCAAGAAGATAAGGCATTTTACTGTCCCTCCATTTTGTTTCATTTTCCCTCCATTTCTCTCCCTTTGGGAAGAAGTGAGGTAACGGAAGCCTTTTATCTCTCCACAGGGAGCATTTTAGCATTTAAGACGAGTGTTCAAAAAGTGTTCTTGAATGTAGAATAATAGTAGTTCTGTAACAGAGCCAAATTCTTCAAGACATTCTTCAAAATCTGAATCCTGTTTATTGTTACATCCCATTATACAAGTATAAGAAAGTAAAATCCTTAGGTTTCTGTTCCTCAACATTGCAGCAACAAGAGAAAATGGCAATAGTTATAATTGCGATTTCGAAGAAAAAAAAAAAGTATGAACATATGGTCGGGTGGCGACTTGTTCCCGGTTTCACCAGCTGCAGTCACATATTTGCTTCGTTGCTCCACATTTCACGTCTTGGAGAACCCCACTTCACTACTCCTGGAGAACTGCCACTGAGGAGCCTGCCAAAGTAAGGTATCTGTGAGATGACCCATTAAAAGGCTTTGCAACTCCCAAAGCATCCACCACTCAGTACAATCACCACAGCATGCTAATGCTGCCAACAGAACTCACACACATCTGGAGCTGTGTACTCCACTGCTATGTACTATGTACTCCACTGCTATGTACTATGTACTCCACTGCATACAAAAACACCAGTGACAGAGTATGTTCTGATCCTGGTTCTGGTGGTGGAGTCAGCTAAAACTCAAACAGATCTGGGACCAGATGTGTGTGTGTGTCAGGGGGGGGGGATACTAGGCAGTGTGTGTGTGTGTGTGTGTGTGTCACCTCAATCAGTGTTGTGTTTGTTTTTGAGCCCTCACTCTACCGGGGGACCAATGATTTATGGTCACATCTGTCAGCTATAATAAAGCGGTCTCTAATGAAGCCATGGAAGGTGACCTTCCTGTGTGTGTGTGTGTGTGTGTGTGTGTGTGTGTGTGTGTGTGGGAGAGATAGTACAGGCAGTGATATAGACTCAGAGCCCCACCTATGCTAGAGAAGAGGGGGATGGGGATATGGAAATCAAGTGATACGTAAGGGTGCGCGCGCACACGCATACACACACACACACACACACACACACACACACCGACCTAGGCTAACACTGCACTGCAAACAAATGTAGGCCACCTATTCCACTGGGGCAGGCAGTGGACAAGAGGAAGT
Organism: Nansenia antarctica; assembly: GCF_963989245.1. NCBI lineage: Eukaryota > Metazoa > Chordata > Actinopteri > Argentiniformes > Microstomatidae > Nansenia > Nansenia antarctica. The sequence goes on from NC_137676.1 coordinate 62,870,757, forward strand.
GCCTTCCTGTACAACACTGGCTGTTACGTAATGCAACAGTGGGGTAAACACAAGGTTAGCACAGAGAAGCTGCATCTATACACGCAAGACTGGTCTGGTCTGGGAGAGAGATGCTGGGAGAGAAGGGAGGCTTTAGCCACCCTCCTGCTGTCCCTGGCTTATGGTGCTTTTATATGATATCATCATCATCACAGACAGAGAGAGAGAGAGAGAGAGAGAGAGAGAGAGAGAGAGAGGAGGAGGAGGTAGATAGAGAGGCTGGGGGGAGAGGGAGAGAGGGGGGGGGGGTAGGGGAAGAGAGAGCGGGAGAGAGAGAGAGAGAGAGAGAGAGAGAGAGAGAGAGAGAGAAGCAGACATAAATGTGATTCATTACACCAGGCGGAGAGTATCAAGTCTGAGTGTTATAACCATGAAGAAGAGGTCAAGAAGCATGTAAGCCAACATCCCCCACTCCAACTCATGATTACCAACTTAAAACAATCTCCTGATACAATCAGTAAACAGTAATTAACACTCGCCCTGATGATAAGACTGAGTCTGAGTGTGGCTGATGTATGCCGAAAAAGATCAAGAGGAAGAAGAATTATCGGTGATTTTAATGATATGTATCATTGTCATGGTTTGAGGATTCTCTCTGAGCGGCTTAAACTGTAGAAGTTGTGTGTTTATAAAGCTAACTAGGTCAGAGAGGGAAGCTTCACCATTTTTTCAAACCATGTTTCAGAGGGAAAGACTGTATCTGGAGCACGAGTGGGACTCTTGATAAACTGTGGCTCAAAAACATTCAGTCCAAACCCCCTCAAGAGCCCAAAGAAGGATCACAGATAGTGAGTTCAGCTCAGAGAAAGGGGAAGACTATTAACTGTAAAAGGGAAGGATCTATCCACACACACACACACACACACACACACGCGCGCGCACCAATCCATCATACTGTATACCAAGATATAATTGTATCTTTCCACTAGAGCATAATTTTATAATGTAAAGCACACCAACACATTAAAATGTTAATGACAATAAATTACCCAACTGTTTATGAATACAAGTTCTCAGTAGAAGCATGTTTTGGCTCCCTGCCTAATTCATTTCTCTCTCGAAAAATAATCAACAGATATCTGCGAGTCAAATATTCCTGTTTAGGCAGATATTTCCAGTCATCTCACCCTTAACCCTAACCCAGATCCGTCTCCCTACATTTCTTCTGACAAAACACCCGAATTCATTCCCCAACAAACAAAAAATGACCTTTTCAACATCAGTCAGGTATTTCGAAAGACGTTTGTCACGCATTGATGCAGTCATCTATAAAACCACTCCCCAAGCACTCCTAGCCCTGTACTTTGTGAAATCTTTCTACGCATTGCACCACCGTTCCCCTCTAGCTGTACGAGACCAGACTGTACCACCGCTGGGGGACTCCTGGCCTCGTCTGTCCCTGGCCGGGGAGCTCCTAGGGCTGCTATACCACCACCTCTGACTGGGGGGACAGGTGAGGTAGTGAGGGTAGTGGTGGCCCAGTGGATAGTGAGTTGGACTGGTGATCATGAGTTCAAATGGTAAATGCCACAGTTCAAATGCCGCCTGGAAACACCACCACCAGTGTGCCCTTGAGTAAGGCACTTAGCCCTAAGTTACTCCAGGGAGACTGTCTCTGTAATTCTAAATTGTACAAGGTTTCAGCGTTAGCATTATCATTTACCATGTATCCTGTCTGGGGGGGGTTTCCCGGGAGGGCTAGCCTATTTGGAAACACTTTACATGGCAGTTGCTTTTGAACTGACACAGCGTGCTAATTGTGTACTGGGACTACTCTAGACACAACATAGTACATTATTAACATTAACTGCAATAACTAATTAATCACCTAAAATATGCATCAACATGTAGAGTAACTACGGTAACTTGAGCAATTGCAGTTTTACAAAACTCTGTCCAAGAGGAATTTCACATCAATATTACATTGTACCCTTGAATCATTTCACGTTGTCCTGAATATTCAAAGCGACACACGATTTCCTTCGACTGCCTAAGATGATGCATGTGATAAGAATACTGAAACCTGTCTGAATAGGGGAGGGGTGGGGGGGGGGTATACTCATAGTGACAGTGGGAGGCATTATCTCTCTCTCAGAGTCTCAGAGCCATCTCCCTCTCCGTATGACCTGTCATTTTGGATGAATCTCCCCCTGTGTTACCCATCACCTTGGTCCAAATCTCATCTGCACTTCCGAATGAACCAGACACAGCGACACAGGGAGTGAGGGTGACATTAAATATTGAAACACAGCTAATTAAAGCTTGGATGAGGAAGTGGGAATTTAGGCTGAGGGACTGGACCGGTGCTGCAGTGAGCTGTGAGGGTTAGCAATGTAGTTAACTCTGGCACTGTAACAAGTCAATATTGTCTGAAAATGTGATTACTGAGCATTGTCTCGGTTAAATAAATAGACAAAGAGAAGAATGAAGAAAGAACAAAGAAAGACAAAGGATAAGGGTAGGAAGGGAGGGAGGAGTTGGAGGGGGTTGCACTGAGTCTGTACACTGGTGATCCAATTGAATAAATCTCCTCCAAGAGGTCACGAAACAACACAATTGGCTGGGGATGCACTTCATTGTGACACCCCCTTCAATCAGTAACAGATGATTGTCTGGTTGCAGGTTGAATAGCAGGGTGATAGAGAGTATAGTGGTGTGTGTGTGTGTGTGTGTGTGTGTGTGTGTGTGTGTGTGTGTGTGTGTGCGTGTGTGTGTGTAGTAGGGGATGCCTTTGTCTGGAAACAGAATCTCCCAGACACCCGAGCATCCCCACTGTGATCAGAACAGTGGTGAGAGAAGCTATTCTCCGACAACAAGTGAATGATATTTACAGTGACACGCTTGTTGTAAAAATAACAGCACAGTCCTTTGGAATCAGTGCATCACAGTACGGTTTGCTGAAACAGCAGTTTAGCCTGAATCCTCAAACAAATGAGTTTGGCTATTCCTCACGACAATGGTACAGTATACTATGTGGAACCAGATTTACTTGGTCATTTTAAACATTGAATCATTTAATTATTCGTATATATTTATTTTTTTTACTTTAAGTTATAGAAGGAGCCATTTCTAATTCCTTAAAATGATGTCTCTGATTGTAAAATAGATTCCATATTAACATGGACACAAGTAGACAGATCATGAATGCATTTCTTCAGAGTGTCTTCAACTTCACATAGCTGGACTAAGGAATGTGCTTGTTTTTTCCCCCTCAACTGCTGGAATGTTATATGGAATTAATCCGAAAACCCTGAAAATTGTCTTGATATGTTTAGTCTAAACAATAAGTTGGCAATGCTAATGTACTTAATCCGAATAAAACTGAAATCCAGACAGCAAGAAAAAAATAAAAATAAATGTTTGATTCCAAAAATAGTACAGTTTGGCGTTGGCGATTATGAAAATGAACTGGTTTTGATTTTGAAATAAGTCTTTGGTGGCACTTATATTTCCACTGTCTGCAAAATGTTTGATCTGTCTAATTTTGAAGTGATTCCTTTGTCCTAGCTCTGATAAGCATGGGCTTATTTAATAAGGGATTAGGAATGGTAAAGTGCCTTGAATAATTTAGGCAACACACTAATTTGTGCTTTGGTCAATTTCACCACTGTATCAAGGACATCCTTTCGGGAGAAAGCAGCCGTGTCGACACACAGAACATTGACTGACTCATTTGAGCACACTGAACCTCTCCATTACAAAGAGCGCGCACACACACGCACATGCGCACACACTCGCACGCACAACCTCTTTTGTTCCCTTTCTACTGATAACTGAACATGGTCCCTGATGATTTCAGGCTTCCCTCTGCAGCAGTTTCCTGCAGGGTTGTAAAATGAAGGGAGCTTAGTTCAGGCAGGACACTCTAAGTCAGTGCTAGCCGTCTGTCAGCTGATAGATCAGCTGTTTACACCCGACACAATCATGTTACATGGTGATATGGTGGCCTATTTAAGTGATCAGACTACATATCTCTGTGTAGCCTACTTATTGTTGCTGGTACTATTGGTGGTTACTCTGCTAAGAGTGTTGCTGTTGTTTCTGTTTCCCCCACCCCCACCTGCTCTGTCTGTAGCGATCAGGAGGGATTGACAGGTGTATGGGCTCCCTGCCATGTAATACACACACACACACACACACACACACACACACACACACACACACACACACACACACACACCCTAATTGCATAACCATTTTATATTCAATAAATAGTTGAATTACAGTTAATTGATTTAGACACAAGTGTTCCAGACTGAAGATCTCAGTTTTATTACGCTCAATGATTACATAGAAACATAAAGGGGCATTTTACCAGAACCAGATTAAGACAGCTCTGGGACAAAAAAACACAATCAATGGAGATTCTCCAGTGAACATGGCTTTAAGGTTATTAATCCAGGACAAGGTTTAATCTGAGTCTGAGAAACCAGGCCATACACAAAGAAAAACAGGATTAAAAAGAAGAATCCAATGAAAGACACAGGACTGGACTATGGACGCTGGACTATGAAGATGGCAGACAGGTGAAATAATAGATGTGTGATGTACAGATGGAGAGATGATACAGTAGCAAGACATTCATTCTCTCAGTCATTTCCATTCCCTCAGATCAGTCGGTTGGAATATTGTTTGTAAAAAGCCCTTCACAGCTTCTCAAGCACAGTCTGAGGACGGAGCTGTAGGACTGAATGTAGAAAACATTTGATGCATCCCTGCCTGAAACAACTAAGAAACGGTGCTCATTTCATCTTCAAGGAGCGCTGGAAGATATGCCTGATAATAAGGCTGTAAAAGGGATCGTAATAAACAACAACAACACAGACATGTTTCGCTTTACCTTAGTTACTTTTTTAATACAAAACAAAAGAGAACAGAGGTGAAACAGCTAAATGTACACAGGCCCAATGTTGTTGTTTTACGACATACAGAAACGAGCACAGCAGTTTTTTTTCTTTATCAAGACAAAATAAGGACCCATTCAAAATAAAGTCTGCAAAATAAAAAAACAAACAAACAAAAAAAACAATATCCATTATATAAATAGAGGATCAATACACCCTCATATACCAAAATGCAATGACTGCACTGTAAAGTCAACTTAATAGGGTTTTAGTTGCACAAGATTTTTTGCAAAAAGAGAATAATGTATTGACAGTAACATATGTACCCCCAGCTGATCAGTACCATGTGTTGTATAGATCTGGACTTCATAGGTGGGGGGTGGGGGGTTCGTACTGTACTGTGACTGTCAATGAGTGAGTACTAACACACATGCGTTTCACAAGATATTATTGCCATTTTTCATTTTTAAATACTGTTTTAAACTCTTCTCACTCTTTATAATATCATCTATTTCTAAAAATAAGTTAACAGTTGTTCATGTTCAGTTTTTTTTTGCTTTTTGTGTTCTCTCTCTCTCTCTCTTTCTCCCTCTCTTTTTGACCACCATCACTTATCTAAGGGACTTAGATGTAGTGCACAGCGCTGTATACTACGACATTCCATCAGTACGTTTAGGGAAAGCTCCCCATCCGCTGCTTGGCATCAGACCCATCACTAGGGAACAGGGGGGATAGGGACAGATAAACAACTTGGTTTACGGGGGAGGCGGCAGACAGCAGCTGAGCTAACCCTGCATCTCACTCCAACACAGAGGAAGGGGGAGGGCGGGCGCAGCAGTTGGGCCGCCTGACATTTTGCAGCAGTGACCTGATAACGTTCTGCTGCCTCCTCTTGTTTTTCCTGCCCTTTCCCAGGGGCGAGTCTGCCGGTGCTGACTTTTTGATGGAAGCCTGAGCCACGATCTTCTTCTCCTGCTCCTTGATCTTACACTGCAGGTGACTCTGGATGGCGAAGCCCAGGGATTCTGGGTCCACGGAGGCCCCGTAGACCTCCCAGGTCATCCCCTGGTCGTCCCACAGCACGTCGTGCACGCTCTTCACTCTCGGCTTCCCCTCGTCCTCGTCACCCCCCTGTTTCCGATTCGGCTCCAGCTTCTGCTTCTTCGCGGCAGACTTCGCTGGATCCTTTTTGCTTTTTTCCTTTGTGATGCCTGTCAACAAGCCAGACAGCAAAGACTTGGGTTTGGGGTCTTCTGTTTTCCTGGACGTTGCCAGGTCTTTGCTGGGCTGGGTTGAGGAGGCTGCTGGCTGAGAAGGTGCAGCAGTAGCCTTATTGACATCGGATTTGGATTTGGACTTGCTCTCGGTGCTTGCCGAGGGATGAGATTCTAATTGTGAGGAGGAAGCTTTAGCAGCGGGGGGCTTGGCGTGCTGCGTTGGCTGAGCTGGCGTTTCCGATAGCGTAGGTTTCTTGTCCTCTGCTGCACAGGGTTTGCATTGGGGTTTTGCCACCTGCCCTCGATGGTGACTAATGTTAGCGACTTGCTCATTTTGGCTGCATGACTCGATGTTGATCTGGTAGACAGGCTGTAATGGTGATATCCCTTTCTGGATGTTGCATAGCACTGTGCCTGGCTCCTTGGGCTTGGCTCCTAGCCTGGCATCCTGCTGCAAGGCCACCGTAGCCTCTGTATGGAGAACCACCCCAGCGGATTGACTGGAGCACAACCCAGCCTCCAGGGTGAGACTCTCTGGCCCAAGACTAGCGTTGTTGGTAGGGGCAGGGGCCGGGCAGCTGCCCATGTGGATCTGCGAGGGCACCAGTGGACGGACCCCCACCCCATCCATCTGACAGACTACAGCCAGGCTCTCTGCCTCCTCCCTCTGGGCGGCGCAGCCCATGCTGGTCCTCTGCAGGGGAGCTAGCGGAAACAGGCTGGGGCTGGTGGACACAGCCCGGCTGCATACATTAGCCACTGCCTGTACCTCGACGTCCTGGCATTGCTTGCTATGGGTGGGGGTGGCGGTGGGAGTCATGGTGGAGGTCATGGTGGAGGCCTCCCTGTAGAGTTTATGGTGAGGTCTCTGCTTCTCCTCTAAGCCGGGGGCGGTCTGGATCGCTTCATCGACCACCTGTGCCTCGGTGTGGACCTGGGCCAACTGGCTCCGCTGGGCCTGGGGCAATGCGGAGGAGGAGGAGTCCTTCTGTGACGCCTGCGGATGGTGTTTATCTAAGCATAGCTCTTTGTTTTCCGGGGGTTTTAAATCTGTCTCGGGATGAGCAGGACTTGAGGGCTTATTTGATGATTCCTTATGTGTAAGCCCAGCGTCTGCCTTTCGGCTCTTCGACGGAGCCATGGCAGTGGGAATGGCTGGAGTAGAGGCAGTCTCCTTGCTCTGTTCCCGCTGCAACGGCTCTGCCACTTTATATTCCATTTCAGGAGCAGTGGCTTTTGATACCTGCGAGGAGAGCTTTGATTCTGAGGTGGTGGTGTTGGCAGGACTTGATGAGAGCCTCTCGGAGTTATTATTATCAAGCTTTTTTGATTTCAAGGGTAGTGGTGGCGGAGGGTCCTTTGCGGTGGCCCCAGTACCCTCAGCCGCAGTATCATGTTTAGACGCGCGCACTTCAGAGGCGGCATGCTCCAGATCAGAGGCCTGGTTGGGTTTTTGATTATTCGGAACAGCAGTGTTTTTGTTGCCGTCCTTCACCAGTGACTCTTTAGCTGTGGAAGCCCCTGCACTCTTGGCTGTGACTGTGGGCTCTGCACAGCCCTCCCCTGTGCCGCCCGGCCCCTTGTCTCTGCAGTCATTAGTTTTTATGTCAACCTCTGATGATGTAACAGTGGACATCAGGCCGGCCTTATAGATATTCTTCTCCTGCTCAACGGCGGCGGTTAATGCGTTCATATTAGTGTTGTCATTCCTACGGACGGCGCCCGCCTCTCCCACACCTCGACATGGCATCTGCTGCTTCTCTCCTCCAGTCACAAGCTCTGATTTCCCCTGGTCGCCAATGGTAGGGAGGGGGGTGTTGACCTTGGACACCCCACCCCCACCCAGTGGCTCTCCTTGGCCCGCCGTTGGGATCCTAGAGGTGGCGTTGGCGTTAGAGGTGGTCAGGCTGATGTTGTCTTGCGTGTGTTCTGTAGAGATAGGGGCAGAGGTGGGGGTAGAGTGATCCTGGGTGAGGTTCAGGTTGGGGTCCTTGGTCCAGTTGGCGTTAGCCTCCATGTTCCCCAGACTGTCCACCTCAGCCAGCTGAGTCACCATCTGGACTGTAACTGTCCTTTTGGGGTTCGTTCCCATCCTGTATTGTACTCACTTCCCAGCAGACACCTAGCACTTTACGGGATCCAAAGTTGAAAGCTGGTGTGTAGACTCCTAAACACTGTCCATGTGCGTATTTCCCTAAAGTAGGAAAATGGAAATATGTAAATGAGTGGGACATGACATCATCATCATCATCATCATCAAAGAATAAAGGAAGATTATTATTATTAGTTATCTTAACTATATATTTCTTTCTCACAACTGAATGATACATCAAGTCCAGCAAAACTGGAAAAAAAAATAAATACAGAGCAATTGGCCACTGCATTGTCCTTCAGTGAAAAGCACAGACATGTCTGGACATTTCATGTTCCTTCTTGTCACCAAGACAGCTGATAAGAGTGAACAATGAGGCGACACTTTTAAACCATGAGAGTTGAAACAACATATTAAAAAGGCAACAACAAACACCTGCACCTGACACACCTGCGCTTATTCCTGACTCGTCATTCTATTACTATTAGGAGTCTGAGTCTGAAAATACTGCAACTGATTGATAATGAGCAGTAATAACTCCCAAGGTATAAACAATAAGCCCAAAGCAACGTTGACTATCTCTGAGCAGCATCCTTTTTTCGAGTCTCTTGATTCCGAATGCATTTCATTTGTATGTGCCTCGGCGGAAGGCTGTAAATAAATAGATTTGAAATGATGGATCATAAGCAGTCTCTTTAGAGCAGAGTAGATTCATACAGCAAGGCCAAATCGAACATTAACTATGTCAAAATGATGTGGCCCAAAAATAGATCAGAAGACAGTTCCAGCAGACACACAGTCAGACACTTACCAGGCACTTCAACAAGGTCGAGTGATTCAAGGAATTACTCCCCAGGAAAAACTATGTCCAATTTATTTATACAGAGGCTAGAGGTTGACTGCAGCTAAAACAACTAATAATTCTGCCAGTCCCACGTTTAACTGTATATTAAACCATTAGGCACCACAGCCTCACTATGCAAGTCCTCAAGAGATGAGGTGCCATGCAAGAGATGCTACAGGATTGCTGTCGAATTACAGCCACTAGTTAGCGTTCACAAGCCAAAAATGGGGTGCCGAAATAGACAAATACTCTCAAGAAGTTACATAGCTGGACACCTCCCCACTCCCTTGAGGATTTTTTTTTGGGGGGGCCTTAAACTGAAGACTGTGTGGTCTAATGAGATAAGTAATTGATTAACATGATATCATGACTCATGCAGTCAACACTTTGATGTAAAGAATTAGCAACAGAAATCCTGTAGCATCACCGCACACACACACACACACACACACACATCTGCTTAGCCTAAAACACCTGAATTGTGTGTTTGGTAGCCGGTGTTTCTACACCGGCCCAGGGGGCTAATGGTGCCGTTTGTTGTGCAAATAGTGTACAGAACAGGGAGTCATTTTGAAAATATATTTATGAGCCAATTGTTTTCCCAGTATGTCCTCGGTGTGATACCAGCAGTGGTAGGCAGGGAGAGCCCTCTGATAAGACTAATGGATGTGTAGGAAAGAGAGGGAAGGAGAGAATCAACATTGTGCAGTATGTAGACTGGAATAAACACTACTGAATTATGACTAAAGGGTCATTATTGCAACAGCACATCATTTATATAATGTTAACCTGTAGTTGCTGTTCCTGGTGTTCGCTGGTGAGCGGGGGAAAATGAATGAAATGTGCCTATTACAGCATGGCAGCCTCATGCAAACCATGCCCATTCAGATTATGTGTAGACTCGACAACCTCAACCGGAGGTTTGTGCAGTCTGTAGCGTGCAACAGTGCATGTGCTGCATGGCCATGGACCGTAACAAAGCCTCAATTCTCATTATAATAATACTATAATGATAATGATATAATCAACATTCAAATAAAAGACTAATCTACTAAAGATTAATATAGGTTGTGGAAACCGCCAAAAATGTGTCTGATTTGATTGCAGACGGTTATGTGACTAGAATGTGCTTTGATTTCATGAAAGTACACTCAGCTACACAGAAACTACAACTTAGACTGTCTAAGCTTTGAAACAAGAAAATACTAAACAGTGCTTGACCGGTGGCACCCGGGGCGCTTTAAAGTTGTGTGTGTGTGTGTGTGTGTGTGTGTGTGTGTGTGTGTGTGTGTGTGTGTGTGTGAATGTGAGTGTGTTTTTAGAAAAAAAAGAAAGTGCTAGGTTCTGTCAGAGGAAATCAAATTCATCCCCTTCAAGAGTTGGTTTTGGATTTCTTAACCACACCTATGCATTCCACTTAGCAGCAGTGCTGTCGATCGATGGGTACTGTTTTGGAACCCGTCTATGCTGTCATTCACCTTCACCGGATAGCATTTTCCTCGTGAGCCGAAACACTACTGCAAGTAGGGGCGGCTGTGGCTCAGGAGGTACAGCCGGCATCTAATGATCGCACAGTGGTGGTTCGGCGGTTCGATCCCTGGCTGGCCACGTGTAATTTTAAATTTTGCCATTTAGCAGACGCTTTTATCCAAAGCGACTTACAATTACGAATTACAGGGACATTCCCCCTGGAGTAACTGAGGGCTAAGTGCCTTACCCAAGGGCACACTAGTAGTGGTGTGGCTTCAGGCGGGATTTGAACTCACAACCTTCCGATCCCAAGTCCAACTCACTATCCACTAGACCACCACTACACGTGTCACGGTGTCCTTGGGCTAGAGACATTGAAACCCAAGTTGCTCCCAATGAGCATGGTAACTTGCCATCATTGGTGTGTGTGAATGTGTATGAGAATGAGTGAATGACAGGCCATTGTAAAGCGCTTTGGAATAAAGCGCTATATAGGCTAAGTGCAGTCCATTTAGACAGGGCTACAAGTTCAGTCTGTCCAAAAAGCACCCAGACTCCACATGACGCTTACAACTAATAATACTGTATATCATTGGCAGTCTATTGAATCTAAATAGATTTTTTAATACAATCACTTTGAAGTGAAATGAACATTCAGTCCATTACTTTGTGGTGGAACATATTACTGTGTAATGTTAACATTAATGTGTCCCTCCACACAGCAGCTGTACCTACACTCTCAGGCTACAAGATCTCGCTCCGCAGCGAATGCATACTTAGACAGAAAAAATGACTTCCAACACAAATTAATGGATTGAATGTTAATTTGACTTCACAGCTATGATATTAAACATCAAATTAGCTCTGAGGGACTGCCACTGCTTTATTATTAGTTTGTAAGTGTCATGTGAACTGCCCGTCTACTTGCAGTAGCATTGTGGTTCATGAGGAAAAGGCTATCGGGTGAAAGCACCCAAAAAAACTGTATCGATATTGATCGTCAGCACTGCTGGTAGTGTAGAATACATCTGGTATTGGATATGGTTCAGAAGTCCTGATTCAGATGTTTCAGAGGTGTGAAGTGATGGTTCCCTGTTAAGTCGTTCTTCAACGACCAAGATTTTAGCCATCAAGAACTGCAATAACTGCCTTGGCCAGTTGAAATGATGACGACCCTGCACTAGCACAGGTGTGTGCGTGCACACACAATCATATATATATATACACACACACACACACACACACACACACACACGTGTACATAATTGCCTAAACAGACAACATCAATTACGCAGTGTTTCCTTTCACTGTCATTGTGAAATGATCTGTAGTTTTAAGTAAATCAAAAATTAGATGCAAGCTTATCCTGGGGGCAATTCCCTCTGCCTCATGTTGAATCAGGCTGGCAAAATCATTGATGAACCATCATCATTAAATGTGTTCTGCGAATGGAATGATCAAAATAGACCCATTGTGACTATGACAATGCTGGACTCAAAACAGACATTGTAGATATAAATGGGCATGCATTTCTTGAAGATAAGTGGATATTTTAGTACATTTAATACATTTAGTTGTATTGATTGTTGTCTCTGTAACTGCAGAGAAGGGTGATATATACTATGGACTTCCCAGTGCTTCCATCACCCATACGTATGTGTATACTAGGACCAGTGAGCAAATAAATCCTGGTTTGCAATTAGATTACTCTCATTTCTCAGAGAGATAGTAAATCGGTAGAATAAATTATGCCGATAAATCACTGAGACAATAAATAAGGCCTACTAAGATAGATCATTCCCAATCAATACTATATGACACACCAGATAGGATAGAAATTGTGAAAACTTGACAGCATAGTTGCCTGCAAATAAATATGACTTAGGCTAGAAAGGATAAAGGACACTATATCATAGGTACAGTATATAACTATATTACTAATAAATACCAATATTGCCTTTTTTTTGGACGCCATTAGGGCACAATAAGTACATGCTGGCTGATTAGAAAGCATGCGTTTCATATAGAAATAATCATTTGAATCTAACTTTGCAATGACTGCAGGCATGACCATTTCCAGAGGCATGGCATAAGGAATGCTATAGAGCATCTACTCGTTTACAAATGCCTGGTTAGGTTCCATCGGTTCCATTAGGCCCAGTGACACCCGGGGGCCAGTATTCTGCTCTGAACTTGAGCATGCATTCGTAATCACGCAGGGGTCTCTCCACTCCCGGACAAGATGTAATTAAACAACCCAATAATGATCTCTTACCTATATGAAAAGAGATGCAGAGAGAGAGAGAGAGAGAGAGAGAGAGAGAGAGAGAGAGAGAGAGAGAGAGAGAGAGAGAGAGAGAGAGAGAGAGAGAGAGAGAGAGTGGGGAAAAAACCAATAGAATTGACATAATTGCCGAACAACAAGGAAAATGGATGAATATAACGAAAATGTGTCAGGTAACAGAGACACGGCAGCCAGAGAGAGCAGGTCAATTATGATGCCCAGACCATCCCACCCTTATTAGCAGAGATCTACGCTATTCAGGTATATAGGATATGACCTTGCGGACGAATTGATCATCTGGCACACAACATATTTGGATGACACTTTGAAACAAACAATAAACAGTGCTTACCTGATGCTGCGTAGCCGCCGTGTCATACCATGTTGTCGGGTTGATTACTGCGCTATTTAGGCACCGTTAGTTTCACCGTGCAGATGAGGCGCCCGCCGGAATATCAATGAAAGAATTTCAAGCAAGTGTCGCTGACACAAAGCCACGCCTTCTTTTCGGAGCGCGTCGGAATATGGGTCTGATCCGGGGAGGCTAATGATAATTGGGTCAAACACGGGCTATTGATTTCTTTCTCGGAGAGGGTGAACGAAGATTTAAGATTCAAGCAGCCTTACCCCATGACTGAGCGCTGTGACTCACGCTTGTCAGGTCGGGTCCTCCTCTGGCAACTCCAGTTATCATATCAAACTTGCAGCTTTGCGCTTCACCAAAGCGAAGCATTGCGCTTGGAAACCGTTCTCCTCTCCCTCCTCTCTCCGCGCGTTCGGGGTGTCCCCGGGGATATCCTCCACACTGCATTTTGTTTTTGTCGGGTCTGCTGAGTAGAGAAATTATATGGAGTTACAGGAGCATGAATTCACAATGCACCACTTGGGTAGTATCAATGAAACCATCGTCTCAACATTGCAAGAAAAAAAAAATGAATTGGGGCATGATTAGGGCACTGCAGAACTCATGCATATTAGCCTACAACAATTACTGTCTGAATTTGAGCAATCTGTCACACAGAAGACCGTGACTGTCATCGCACTCGCAGGACTGTCTCATTGAGTCAGTGGCAATTCCCTATCCAATGAGAAACATCCGATTTTCATCAGGTTACTGTAGCCTACTTTTATGGCTCCATCTGGCCACCATCACAGGCATGCTGTAGTGATCAGTATACATTGGTTCGTTTACACTGGCTGTGGGTGGAGCTCAACTGCAGCCGACGTTAGACACTACAGACCTATAGGAATAGATTCACAGCCAAGCAAACGGAAAATGATTCAGCATCTACTGTCCTTACATATAACAATTATTTACAGTGGTATTGTAGCATATTTTGACAGCCATATAGAATATTTTAGGAATTACTGGTAGACTATTGGATGTCAAATATCCTCACTTGTCAGTAAAAACACACTGAGGACCCTATCAGGAGCTCTCATTCAATGTCACTTCGACTATGCCGTAACATCATGGTACTATAGAACCACAAAGGCCCATAAAACAAGACTCCAGACAGCCCAAAATAAACTGGTTAGGCTTCTGCTAGGCCTCAACCCTAGGACACATCTAACCGCTGCTCATGTTTTGAGCCTTGATTGGCTACGAGTAGTTGACAGAGTGCAGCAGCTTGCACTGGGCCTGGTCTTCAAGATACGCTACACCACAAAGACACCCAAGTACCTGTCAACATACTTCCAAAAAGTGAACAACGTCCACACATACAATACCAGAGGAAGCTCCACGAACCACGTTCAACCGCGTTGCACCACAAACAAGGGGATAAACTCGTTTGCAAACTATGCAGTAAAAATGTGGAACGCCCTTCCTATAATCTTAAAGGAGTGCAAAACACTGCCCACCTTCAAAACCACTCTCAAAAAACATTTACAGGAGGCTGCAATCCGTAACTGGACCCTCTAAATCAAAAATCAGATTAAAAGACCCGAACTACCCACTGTACATACTTTGTGTTTTGTCCCCCGCCCCCACCTGTGGTGTATGTCCCCACCTGTCCTACCCGCTGTACATACCTAATGTTTTGTTGTATTGTTCTTCCCATGATGGATGTATATTTATCTTGTAGATAGTACTAGTCATTTGTCTGTATTATCTTGTAGATAGTACTAGTTTTTTTTTGTCTGTCTTACATGTAACGATGAATTGAGAATCAAGGACCCCAATTGAAATAAGCCAGTGGCTTTCTTGGGTTTTTATCCTGTTAGTTGACCTTGTATGTAATATGTACTTTCATGTACCTACTTCTGCAAATCTTCTAATAAAGTTTTCAATCAATCAATCAATCAATCAATGTTTTCCCCAGTCCCGCAGCACAGTGTAGGCCCTATACTGTCTGTAAACCATAGAGGATAAACAATTAATGAATCTGAATATATTGTGAGACAGTCCACCATGGGTGGCTTTCCCTGTTGTTGTTGTGTTTATGTTACCGTTATTGTTGATTGGTTACTGTATGTCACATGATCACCCAGAGAGAGAGATAGCTCGTTACCTTGGTTACGTAAACAGGAGTAAAGGGAACAACGCTCATCGGTATGGACAGCAAAGCTGCTGTTCTGTGCCAGAGCTAGTTTTCCCGTCATCTATTAACCTGCCATCTGGGACACAATTAGTTGTATCTTGTATTGTGTATTGTGTTAAGAAGAAGTTCACTAAAGAACCAGAAACGGAGAATCCCTTGTCGTGTGAGTCATTATACCCACGCACATCAGACGGACGAAACACGACAACTGGTGTCTGAAGTAGCGATCATCCGTGAGTACATCCACCTGACAGAGGAAAAGCTAACAGAAGCTAACGGAAGATAATAAAGTTATAAGAGCCAAAGCTAACGGGAGCTAATAGGGGCTAACAGGAGACAGCTAGCTAGCCAGCTGACTGGATTCAGGAGTTACTACAACAACTGGTTGAGTACTGCCACCTGGTGGTGTTTGGGCAGACTGTACTCCCGTTAGACTCAACTAAATTAAGCGGACAATTCCATTAATAAACAACTCAACAAAATCAAAGAGACAATTATATAAATAAACAACTAAATAATACAAAGAGACAACTACATGAATGAGAACAAGACAAGTGGAACAGACAATCCACCGAAAATAAAAGGACAATTACATGAACAGAAAACTCAATAAAATGACAGAGGAACAAGGAGCTACAGTAGGACCTACTGAGCCTGATAGAGCCCCAACATGGCTACAAGCTTTGTTGGATAGCCAAAATCAGCAGACAAAACACCTGCAAATGATGCTAGCCCCCGTACTAACACACATAACAGGAGGAAATCCCGTTACACAGCAAGCCTCACCACCACTTGCTGCTTCCAGTCGAAATGGGGATAAGATCTTACAGCGCCCCACATTGGACAGGCATGCTTCTGAGCCTGAAGCTATACCTTCAGCCTCTTGGGATATACCAGTAAGACCAAAAACTCGTGTTGGTGCCCCCTTTGCAGCTGAGTTGGATGTCATCAATCAGCGCACTCGCAACTTTGGTCCCACCAGGAGGGGCGGCAATGCTGAACCTGACAGTAGATGGAGAGACACTAGAGACTCTGAGAATGAAACCCAACGCTCATTTCCCTATGGTGAGCAGAGACTGAATAGTTCTGGTCACAACAGTCAGCACACTCTGCAAGAAGTGCGTAGACCTAAACTTGCCACATTTGAAGGAAATGATGACTGGGACTCTTTCTTGTTGCCATTTGAGCGCCAGGCCAGGAAGTATGGATGGAGTACTACAGAAAGAGTGGACAGGCTGCATGAATGCTTAAGAGGAGCTGCAATACGATATGTCTGCTCACTGCCAGAACGTACACGGGAGGATTATGCTCTCTTAGTGGAGGAGCTTACTCAGCGCTTTGGGAAAAGAGACCCCCCTACCACAGTAAGGAGAAAGTTGGGAGAACTTCGGCAAGGTAGAGAGGCGTCAGCTGAATTTGCAGAAGAGGTGAGACGCCTCGTCACACTTGCATATCCAGGAGTGGATCTCCAGCTGCAAGATCAACTTGCAACTGATGCCTTTCTTAAAGGTCTAAAAAATCAAAAAGTGGCCTATGAAGTTATGAACCGAGATCCATGCTCCCTTGCAGAGGCTCAAAAGTGTGTAGAGGCTCATGAACACAACTTCAAAGCTACGGTGGGACGTGAAACAGAAATAAAGAACAGAACACGACGCATTTCTTGGGCTGATGATGGAGACATCTGTGAGGACTTTACTCCTACCTCTCGTAGGGTACAGACCCCTCAGTATGTAACTGCTGAACAGTTTGCTACACTAACGGACCAAGTCAAGACCCTCGTACATACAGTAGGGAATCTACAGCTGCAGTTTGAACATCATAAAACTAGAGCAACAACACAACGTCCCCTGTCACTAGAGAGGACACAGAACCATTATCAGGTGCAGCCCGGCCGGATCCGCTCCCAGTCACCAAGCCCAACCCGGGGAGCAGCTGGCCCATGTTATAAATGTGGAGAACAAGGACACTTCAGGAGGGACTGCAGTAGATCGCCGAGCCCAACAGCTGCACGTAACCGCGGTGACAAAGGCCCAGACCAACGGGGGCGGTCAGAAGGGAGACTACATGCAGATCACAAACCACAAGGGCTACAGATTGGCTGCACCAAAAACAAGGGTGAGAGTCTACAGATTCCGGTGACAGTAAACGGCATTCCAACACAGGCTGTGGTGGACACGGGAGCCCAGACAACAGTAATCTCAGAGGAGCTGTATAGGAGTTTCTCTGGAGGTGATCCGACAAGCCTACGTAAGACCTACCTTCTAAATGCGGGAGTTGGAGATGGCATGGAAGCAAAACGTGGACTGAACGTCACCTTTAAAATTGCAGCCAAAACAATCGACTGGGACGTACACGTAGCCCCCATACGTGACTCTGTCCTCATAGGATTGGATCTGATGAAGACTCATGATGTTGTCATCCACACCCGTGGTAAGGTGTTCATCGGTAACGAACTTGTGCCCTCCAAAATAGTACGAGGGGATGGATCAGACTATCATGTTGCCAGAGTGACCCTAGGAGAGACCACCACCATACCACCTACATCTGAATGTGTGGTCTGGGGCGAGGTGGAAGAACCAAGGCCAGGTGTTCCAGCTGTACTAGAGCCTTTGAACATCACAGAAAATGTAGTCTCCGGGAGTGTTGTTACCACTATGGAGAAGCGGGTGCCAGTCCGGCTATGCAACTTCTCGACCAGCAAAGCGGCCCTGCCAAGAGGAGCATGCCTTGGACTCTTAGTTGAAGCTTATCCTGAGGAGCCATCATGTTCACCTGAGCAAAGTGTAGAGCCCATCATAGAGGGAGAGTCAGAGAGTGTGCCATCACTGGTGGTTGGAAGAGTAGCAGCAATCTCTGAGCTACCTGAACATCTCCAAAGCCTGGTTGGTGCTACTAGTGAGGCACTCAGTGAGGAGCAACAAGAACAATTTATCCAACTGCTAGTGACCTACCAATCCCTCTTTGCCAAAAGTGATTCCGACCTGGGTTACATGTCTGCTGTCACACACAAGATTGACACAGGATCGGCTAAGCCTGTGCGCCAGCGAGTGAGAAGGGCACCTCTTGGATTTCAAAGTGAAGAGCAAACACATCTTCAAGACATGCTTAAAGCCGGTGTCGTTACACCATCATCATCGGAGTGGGCCTCTCCGGTCGTCTTAGTACGCAAGAAGGATGGAGGAGTACGGTGGTGCATAGATTACCGCGGCTTGAACAGTCTGACGGTAAAGGACGCATATCCTTTGCCCAAGATTGAAGAGTGTCTTGATGTTCTTGGGGAAGCTACAATGTTCTCAACACTTGACCTTCAGTCTGGCTATTGGCAGATAGCAGTGGATGACCAAGACCGCGGGAAGACAGCATTCATCACCAAATGGGGCCTCTATGAATACACCCGCATGCCATTTGGGCTCTGCAATGCCCCAAGCACCTTTCAGAGGGCAATGGAGCTCGTCCTCAGGGGACTCCAATGGGAAACATTGCTGATCTACCTTGACGACGTCATTGTCATTGGCAGGGGAGTGGATGAAAGCCTGGACCGGCTCGCACAGGTCTTCAAGTGTCTCCACAGCTATGGGTTGAAGCTGAAGCCTTCTAAATGTCACTTGCTTCAAGAGGAAGTTCTCTTCCTGGGCCACATTGTGAGTGGAGATGGGATCTGTCCAAACCCAGCTCTGGTCAAGGATGTACAGCGCTGGGAGCCACCCAACAACCTGAAGGAGCTGCAAGCTTTTCTTGGACTGTGTAACTACTACCGCAAGTTTGTTCCAGCTTTTGCAGAACTGGCAAGCCCTCTCCACAGCCTTTCAAAGAAGGGGGCTACATTCCTGTGGACAAATGAGCACCAAGATGCTTTTACAAAGCTGAAAGAAAAACTGACAACTACACCAGTGCTGGGATACCCCACTGTTGGAGGCAAGTACATTCTAGACACTGATGCCTCGAACCACAGTATTGGAGCTGTTCTGTCACAACTCCAGTGGGGAGAAGAGCGAGTCCTAACATACGCCAGCAGCCATCTTACACCAGCTCAGCAGAGGTACTGTGTTACCAGACGTGAGTTACTTGCTGTCGTCCGCTACACTCGTCAGTTCCGCCACTACCTACTGGGCAAGAAGTTTCTGCTACGAACAGATCATGGCAGTCTCACCTGGCTGTTTCGGTTCAAAAACCCTGAAGGTCAGTTGGCTCGCTGGCTGGAAGAGTTGAGCCAATATGACTTTGACATAGAGCATCGAGCGGGCCGGCAACACTGCAATGCTGATGCCATGTCAAGGCAAACCAGAGAACATTCAGACAAATGTGACTGTTACCAAGCTGGAAAGAACTTGTCTGATCTACCATGTCAAGGATGTAAGTACTGCCGAAGACTTCATGAGCAGTGGACAAGATTTGAAGACGATGTTGATGATGTTGTGCCGCTCGCAGTTAGGAGTATTGAGTCTGGTGAGACCAGTGGTGATAACACTCAGTCGATGGAAACAGATCCACCACATACAACCATGCTGGAGACTCCAGTAGTTAACTGGCTGCAGTCAGTCAGATTGGAAGAGCTTGCCAAACTTCAGAAAGCTGATCCTGTCCTCTCCACCCTCCACACATGGAAAGAATCAGGAACCCTCCCTACTAAAGATCAGGTGATGCTTGAGAGCCCTGCAGTGAGGAAGTTCTGGCTCTGCTGGCCTCAGGTCATGCTGCAGCAAGGAGTTCTCTACTACTCCTGGGAGAGAGTAGGAGCCCAACAACCAACCGTGTTGCTACTAGTTCCAGCTTCCATGCAAAGAGAGGTCCTGCAGGCTTGCCATAATCCTCCTCAATCTGGTCATCTTGGGGAAGCAAAAACACTGGAGCGCTTACGCCAGAGCTATCACTGGTATGGAATGGGTGAAGAAGTCCATCTGTTTGTGAAGAGATGCCAGCACTGCAATGCATGCAAAACTACGGGACCAGTGAAACGAGCCAAGTTGCAAAGCTACCAAGCTGGAGCACCTTTGGACCGTCTCCACGTAGACATCCTCGGGCCATTCCCTGTATCCAGCTCTGGAAACAAGTACATTCTCGTCATAATTGACCAGTTTACTCGATGGGTCGAAGCCTTTGCTGTTCCTGACCAAGGGGCGGAAACAACAGCAAGGAGGCTTGTGTATGACTTTATCGCCCGATTTGGAGCCCCCCTCGAGTTGCACACTGACCAAGGTCGCAATTTTGAGAGTTCCCTGTTCCAGAATGTATGCAAGCTCCTACAGATCACAAAGACAAGGACCACCCCCTACCACCCTGCCTCTAACGGACAGGTGGAAAGGTTCAACAGAACTTTACTCCAGATGATCCGATGCTACGTGGACCAGAACCAAAAGAACTGGGATGAGCATCTGTCACTACTCACCTCAGCCTACCGCAGCTCACGCCATGCAATCACAGGGTTCACACCTAACAGGCTCATGTTTGGCCGAGAAGTTCATCAACCACAGGATATCCAGTCTGGGGCTGCAGAACTCAAATCTGACCGAATGGAGGTAGCAGATTTCCTTCATAACCTGGGAGAAGGACTTAAGGAGGCACAAAGCACAGCGAGGGAGCACCTCCGCACTGCACAAGAACGTCAGAAGAAGATGTATGATGTCCGAGCACGAGAACATTCTTACAGCGTTGGAGATTTGGTGTATGTAAAGGATGACACGAAAAAGAAGGGATTAAGCCCCAAGCTTCAAGCACCTTGGAAGGGCCCCTTGATTGTGGCTGGATGCCGTGGTCCTGTCCTCTACGATATTCAAGGGTTGAAGCGCAGAAAGATAATGCACCATGATCGGCTTAAACCATACAATAGTGAGGTGGTCCCTGCTGGGATAAAACGTCAAAGGAGTCAAGTGCTGCAGCAGTGCCAAGACCCAGCTACACAGCTACCTGAAGAGGATGTCCCGTTGGTACCAGAGCTGCCACTACAGAAAGACAATGATA
Source organism: Nansenia antarctica (assembly GCF_963989245.1). Lineage (NCBI taxonomy): Eukaryota > Metazoa > Chordata > Actinopteri > Argentiniformes > Microstomatidae > Nansenia > Nansenia antarctica. Next base: position 62,892,048 of record NC_137676.1, read on the forward strand.
AAGATCCAGCAGGGGAAGGAGCTTCTCGAGAGTCATGTGATCAAGAGGAGAAACCTCATCTCAAAGCTCCAAGGTGTCAGCAGAAAAAAAGACAAGAGGACACTCCAAAAAATACTGTTAAAACATCTAAGGGACGCATGGTTAATAAGCCAGAGAGATTCAGGAACTAGTTATTGAAAGAGAGACTGTTTAGTTTATCGGCAGATTGGTTACTTCATCCAAGAAGTTTTGCATTATAAAGAAAAAAAAAATGTTTTACTGTAAAAATTGTTTACAAGTAGTTAAGTGTTTTAATTGTTTCACTGTTGTTTAGCTATAGGGCCTACGAGTTTGCAAAGAATGTGATGTAAGTAATCAAATAATTTAGACATGTTCATTGAGTCAACTGTTCTATTCCTAGACATGTTAATGTTAAGTCACCTGTACTGAAGGGACTCAGTACTCTTGGAGGGGGATAGTGTGAGACAGTCCACCATGGGTGGCTTTCCCTGTTGTTGTTGTGTTTATGTTACCGTTATTGTTGATTGGTTACTGTATGTCACATGATCACCCAGAGAGAGAGATAGCTCGTTACCTTGGTTACGTAAACAGGAGTAAAGGGAACAACGCTCATCGGTATGGACAGCAAAGCTGCTGTTCTGTGCCAGAGCTAGTTTTCCCGTCATCTATTAACCTGCCATCTGGGACACAATTAGTTGTATCTTGTATTGTGTATTGTGTTAAGAAGAAGTTCACTAAAGAACCAGAAACGGAGAATCCCTTGTCGTGTGAGTCATTATACCCACGCACATCAGACGGACGAAACACGACAATATCAATGCTGGAATCAGGCCATTCATCTTGATCAAAGGAAATGGGAAGTCCCATGTCTCCCAAACTCATTGTGTAGGCACCACATTCAGTTTCTTATCTAGAATATTTTATTTCTTCTTCTTTTTTTTTTAAATGGGTGGCTGCACTGAAAAAATGGGAAATAGCAGGACTTTGAATTTACAAAAATGAAATCACTATATGCAACACAATTAATTCATATTCCTTTTGTGAACATGGTTTAATCAAGTAGACTTCAATCGTTTATGGAAAATGTTGAATGTACTTGTTTCACTCGCGTTGATTGAACCGGAAATGGGATATTCAAAAGGCGCCAGGAAGTGACGGTGGTCACTCTCGAGCAGAAGGTAAAGACATATCTTTGCCCGCGCACATTTAGGAAGATTCTCTGCAGCCAGCCACTCACGCAGAATTAACGGAGAAAGTAAGTTCATCACACTGTTTTTTGTGCGTGTTCACGTAGGCGACATTCCCACTAGATTGCTCTTTTCGTACAATAGGTAACAGTTACAACAGTCTGTCGAATTGTTCCTGTATGTATAGGCACTTTTTTTTTGCTTTTCAACATGCTAGTTAGCTAGCTACGTTAGTTTCGTTAGCTAGCTATGTTGAATGCACTTATTGTAAGTCACTTTGGATCAAAGCTTCTGATAAATGACTGAAGTAATGCTAGCTGTCCATATATTTTCTGTTGTGCAATAGCTAATGTTATAAAAATGTATAAGCTAGCTAACGTTAGCAGCTAGCTAACTTGTGACCAAGTTACTTCAACCTAGCTAACTCAAAATCGTCATACCACTTGTACAGGGTATCCGCGGTGTCTTGAAAAGTATTAAAAGTTGATAAATCAATTTTGGGAAAATCAAGACCCTTAATAAGTATTAAAAAGTCTTATCACGATTTTATGAGGTCTTGAATTTTGTAGGTATTTTTCTGAATTAGACTCTGTCCAAAGAGTTTGAGTCCTAAAAACTATTAGTAAAAGTTCGTGAATTTATTAGTTTTATTAAAAAACAAAGATGAACCGGAAATTCTGTTGTATGATAGTGGTCTAGTCCAGTGTTTCTCAACCCTCTCCTCGGGGCGCCCCAGCCGCACCACATATTTGATCTGTTCCACCACCAGCTCACCTGATTCCACTAATCAAGTACAAAGCAATTATGGTTTGTACTTGATTAGTTGAATCAGGTGAGCTGGTGGTGGATCAGATCAAATATGTGGAGCGGCTGGGGCGCCCCGAGGAGAGGGTTAAGAAACACTGGTCTAGTCTATTGCAAACTAAACATGTTAAGTTAAAGGTGTCACTGATGTCAACGGTTACAGCTCCAAGTGGCGGTGAGGTCTGGAAAAATATTGACAAGGTCTTTAAAAAGTCTTAGAAAGGTATTGAAATTAACCTCAAGATTCCTGTATATACCCTGGATAAGAATACCAGATAGAAAAGTCTGAGGCCTGGAGCTCATCACCCAGATGATGCACCGATTCGCGGCGTTTGCATCCGAAGCATAGAGGGAAACCATAATTAATTATCCACGATCGTTGCTTAGCAACAAACGGCCAGTAAAAGAAAGTTGACCAAAACAAACGTATGAAACGATAATGATGGGTCTTATCTACACAACATTTCGGATGGAGGTATTATTAGGCAGTGTAAACTTTCCACCTAGGACATAGCCTATAAGGCCTAACTAACATTAGGTGTCACCAAAGTTTTACATGAGAAATGTAACTGTTTTATTGATAACCAGGATAGCCTTTGATGGATCACATCAAGCTTTTAAAATCACTCATCTCTTTCAAAAGATGAAATCCCCTCTTGCTTTGCAGCCTAACATGGGTAAGAAGCAGAATGGAAAGGGGAAGAAGGACACGCAGGAGCCACCAGAGGAGTTTGTTGTAGAGAAGGTGATGGACCAACGCATCGTCAATGGGAAGGTTGAATTCTTTCTCAAATGGAAAGGATTTACAGAGTGAGTACAACCTGGAAGTGCTTCCCTGGTATGGGGCTATGTTTGTAGAATTAAATGTGAATTATTGGCTTGGTGATCTTTTTTTATATATTTCAGTACGGATAACACATGGGAGCCTGAGGAAAACCTTGACTGTCCGGAGCTGATTTCAGCGTTCCTTGAATCTCAGAAGAATGTAGTGGAGAAGCCTGATTCCAACAAAAGGAAGTCCTCCACTGAGGAGCCAGAGACTGAGGAAAACAAAGCTAAGAAGAAGAAGGATACGGTGGGTGTGCTGACTGATCTGCAGCTGTGGTTATCAAGTGGATGTGCATTCAGAGTGAAAAGCCACGGGGCTTTGCCAGGAACCTTGACCCAGAGAGGATCATCGGCGCAACAGACAGCAGTGGTGAACTGATGTTATTGATGAAATGGTGAGTCTCACATGCACAAATGCCGACCTTGTACTTGTTGTCCCCACTCAAATCACACATTCACTCGTATTGCTTTTTGTAGTCACTTTGGAACCCAACTTTGTTTGGAACCCAACTCTACATGGCAATACTTGAAATTGGGGGTGTTCATGATTAACAGTTATTAGATTACGTCTAATGATCGCAAGGTCGGCAGATCGTTGGTTCGAACCCCGGCTGGCTACATGTCGAGGTGTCATGGGCAAGACACTGAACCCCAAATTGCTCCCAATGAGCAGGTCAGCACCTTGCATGGTAGCTTGCCACCATTGGTGTATGAATGGGTGAATGAGAGGCCATTGTAAAGCGCTATGGAATAAGGCGCTTTAAGTCAGTCCATTTACCATTTAGATTAACCGTTGACTAGAAATGTAACCGGTTATTCTTATTGATTGATTTGATTAATTTAGTAAAATAACATTGGCAGATGGTGGTGGGTTGATAAAACCAGAGGTGTAAGTTTGATAATAAAAAAATGTGACTTTCTGCTGGGTTTTTCCCTAACTGAAAAAGGGTCTTAGATGGGGTCAGGGGAGAGTTATGGCTGCTAGGGGGGTTTTAGGACGGCTTTTAAGGCCCATTCCCGATTCCCTTCCCTACGGCTCGTTTTGGAGTGCTGCTCACTTTGGAGCCAAGGCCTCTGAACAGAGCCACAAGGCGTAGGTAGTGGTTGAAATCTTTCCTAATTAAATGGGACAACCCTTCAAGACCCTGATGGGTCATCAGTAGTGTCATAGAAAAACATTGACGTTAGTGATTCATTCACAATTTAAGTTTTACACTATCAATCGATCAAACACGTCAAATCAAGTCATCAAATAACAAATAACAATGCTTCATTATCAGACCATGACAGAATAACAGTGCTCTGTAGGCTATCAACTGTGCTCCTACCGTGCCAGTCTGCACTGATATAGGACAACCGTGCAACAACTTCGTGGCTTTAGTTAAATTCGGGTGTCATATGCCATCAAAGGGGGGAAATACGACATGGAAATATGTCAAAATGCATGACTATCATGCCCAAATCAGCCGTAAAATATGTAACATTAGGTAGATAACGTTAGTAGACACGGAGCGCAGTTTTAGTTTAATAAGTGCAATAGCCTCATATGCCATCAAAGGGGGGAAATGCGACATGAAATGTTAAAATGCACCACTATCATGCACAAAACATGTAACGTCAGATAGATAACATTAGACACAGAGCGCAGATTTATTTTTATGGAGTTCTAAAATCCGATATGACAGGAACGCTGGAGAAACAGCCGCTGTCCATGTTATTAGTCAGCTACATGATATAACCCATCAATAATATGGCATAATAACAACTGTTCGGATTAGATTGCGTGTTTTGGTTCAAGAAGTGCCATAGCTATAGCTTCATGCCATCGAAGGGGGAAAATGCGACATGGAAAAATAGTTGTGCTTGTTATAAAGAAAAGGTCTATAATACATTGAAAGGACATTAAACTAAGATAATAATATAGTTAGTGTTGTTCCGATACCATTTTTTGATCCCGATACCGATACCGATACCTGACCGTGCAGTACTTGCCGATACCGAGTACCGATCCGATACCGGTTTTTGAAAAGGAAAAAAAAAAAAATAATAAAATAAAAATTTTGGAGCCGCATACTCACCTCGATGTAAAATTATTGCTAACACTTAGTCTGGCACTGCTCAAAACCTTTGTAAAACAGGAAAAAATACCAACAGAGAGTGAATACTATAGAACTTTTTTTTATTGTCTACCTGGTATGGTGACAAGAAAATCAACCCCTTATAAAACCTGAAATGTGGCTCTCACAGATGCCAATCAGTGCAATATCCATTTAAGATATAAAACAGTCGTAGTAGTAGTGCAACAGCAAGTGAACATTTACAAACAAAATAACTTTAGTACTTAAAAAAAAAAAAAAAAAAAAAAAAAAAAAATCGGATTTTTTTTTTGTTAGTACTCGCCGATACCGATACCAGCATTTTTGTGCGTATCGGTGGCCATGCCGATACTAGTATCGGTATCGGAACAACACTAAATATAGTTATCATTTTTCAAATCTTTATTAACAAGTAATTACAGAGAAACTAATGACTGAATTTGTGGTTGTCTTCCACATTGCCTAGAGCAAAATCTGATTTCTGATGATTCGCAAGGCATCCTGGGAGGTCGGGCCATGGCTCTGAATGTAGTCTTGTCATGAAAAATCTCCAAACAGAGCCATACTCTAAATGAAAACAAGAATTGGGACACCCCTACACGTGAACGTTCAAAACTGAGCCGAAGGGGTGTAATGGGATTGGCCCTAAATGGTCGATTCTGGTGGCTCGTAATGAATACTGGACATTAATCACAGACAATTTGATTGCCATTAAGTTGGCTGGTATACAGGCTATATGGTTTTACATCCATACTATAGAATTACTAAAACTGAATCATAACCCATCCCTGCGTACTCCCTGCCTTTTGAAGTCCTCCTTACTATGCACTTCCAACTTTTGTTTACACTTATGTGAATCTGCCTTTTTATTAGGGACATTTTCAGAAATGTCTTAAATAAATATGCTTCTGTCCTTGCTAGTTTGTAAGCTTTGGGTTGCCATGGAAATGAGAGCATGACTGACATGATGGAAGTTTATCAAACTTGCTGTTAAAGGTCTATAATTAGTATGAGTCCTGAGCTATTCTTTTTCTCCCTCTGCTCTACAGGAAGAGCTCAGACAAGGCTGATCTGGTTCCGGCCCGTGAGGCAAACACTCGCTGTCCTCAGGTGGTCATATCCTTCTATGAGGAGAGGCTCACCTGGCCCTCCTGTCCTGAGGATGAGTCACAGTAGCACCCCATCACCTGACAAATGTCACATTGAGGCTAAATCTTCTCCGCGACCACCATCTTGTCTTGTTGAGAGTTCGCTGGCCGTGTTTTCTTTCTCAATTCCTTGCTTAGGATTGCCTCATAATCCATAACCTCCTTTCTTGTTTTTGTCTCCTTCCATTGTTATATAAATATATTTCAATTTGAATTAATAAAAGTTCTTGAATTCGGGGTAATTTAAAGCTGACTCAGGAGCTCTGTTGTTAAGCTGTCATCGCTTGTGGTTTGCCACCGGAAGCCCCTCTTGAAGACCTCTTGACCAGCCGTCTATCCGTCGTGTGCATGCTGAACAGCAGATGTAGATGAAGTCGTAATTGACTGCTGGTCAGGCATTCATTAGCCGAGAGATACATGTTCCTACGAGCGTCCTGACACACACACACACACACACACACACACACACATCTCAAAACTACTACTACTACTACTACTACTACTACTACTACTAGAATAGAATAGACTTTATTGTCCTTGTACAGTTGCCTATACAATGAAATTGTAGTGGTTCTTCTGAAGGTGCAAAGACAGAAAACATATTCACATATTCACAAACATATACACAAATAACATATCACAAATATTACACACTAGACAATTAAAAAGCGAAAATGCTATAAAACAAGCTAAGAGACAATGAGGACCGTGGTGTCAAGTGCAAATAAAGACAACAATCTTAAGAAAATAAAAACAACTATAAAAGCAAGCTAAAAGACATGAGGTCAGTGTCTACTACTACTACTGCTACTACTACTACTACTACTACTACTACTACTACTACTGATAATAATAATAATAATAACAACAACAATAATAATAATTATTATTATTATTCTTATAATAGGAGGAGAATGAAATGGAACAGAAAAGAAAATGGAACCCAATGAATCAGACCATCTGTCATTTTGGGTCTAAGTAACATACAGTACGCCTAGTTGTGAAGTACTACTTTATTGTCAAAGCCTTAAACATGTTGATTCACAGCCTGAGTTACCACACAACCAAATAGATTTTTTCAGAACAGTTAAAATGCTGACTATGTGAAGGAATGGAAGGAACAAACCAGGTAATTATTGAAATCGACTGACAGTCCTAATCTGAATCCATCAATGATGTGGATATATGAGTTATTTGATGCTCGTTAGGATATTTCATCTGGCACAGACGCTACACATTCTCAAAAGCACATGAAGGAAGAATTGGTCCTTTGATGGGATTAGGATACAGATGTGGTGGGTATAGGAGACTATGTACTTCAGTGTGCACTTATCTGAGTCGACACTGAGACTGCTGTACCTTTGTATTGGGTAATTGTGTAGGTTTTACCTCTGACCTTAAAAGTGCCCAAGGGAGGTGGTGAGGGAGAAACAGAGCCCTGAGCTATCTGGTACAAGCCCTAATTACTGCCAACTCACCTCAACAAGAATGTGGTTATTATGGGCTATTGGTGCACACAGCACGTTAATGGTGTGACTAGCATCACAAGATAGATAAAGACTTGCATAGGTTTTGTATATTGTGCCAAGTTTAATAAAAAACATTTTAAGGAATGACATATTAATGCACATTTTTATTTGGTTTTGCAAGTTAGAGTTTAGCTCATCAGATACAGTACATTGCAATTATTCAAGTAGGGATGAACAACCTTATTCTCGTGTTGGTAAGATATTTTCCATACTTAGAGTATGTAACATCTGCATCCTCTTGTGGTTTGTATAGAAAATACATTTGATTAAGGAAAAAAATACAACTGTAACATGAACTGCAATTGCACTGTGCACTGTTACACACCTGATCCCACTCAACAAATCAAATCAATAGTTTAGTGGGGCAGTCCCACTCTCGTATCTTTCATTTTTACTGGATAGACATATTGAAGAAAGACAGGGTATGTCAGCAGGGCATGGGCTGGATTTGAAACTATGCCAACATGGGCAGATGCACTGTAGGCCATGGTGCTAGACCACTGGACAACCATAAAGGCTAGTTGATCAGTTTGCACACCCTGTAGGTCTAATATTGAGGACCACTTTACACTTAGAACACATTTTGGTACAGCACTACAGTACAGATTTAGGGAATTACTACTGCCCCTTGACACTGAAAAGCATGCCCTTCAACACATTGATTTTGCTTATGCCAATAACTTGTAAAGATGAAAATGTGACTGGTTGTGCATGGTGTACTTCATGATTTACTGAGTGTTGTTTCAATAAGGCTTGTTGACGAGGACTCCATGCGAATGCTAGGTCCTGTCCTCATTCAATGTCATTTTGATTATGCTGGTACTTCATGGTTTGGGGGCTTTTCTAAACTACTGAATAATAAGCTCTAGATAGCCCAGAATAAGTTGATAAGGCCAGTCAGGTACGCACATAGAGCTGCTTTCAGAAGCTTACCTGGCCGCCTGTTGAGGCGAGGCTGTCCTAGATCAGGTTTGGTTTGGTTTATAGGATTATTTATGTATTTGGCTAATTACTTTCCCCATGTCAGAGATGCACACGACCACAACACCAGAGCTGGACCAACCCAAAGCCAAATAATTGTACTCTTGTTCCCTAGCCCCCCCCCCCCAAGTTCTATTCCAACCTCAGTAAATGACCTTCTACACGATTTCAACTTAAAGATCACAAAAAACATTGATGATATTGCACCCATTAGATCCAAATGCATCTCTGGTAAGCAAAAAGCTCCCTGGAGAACTGCCCCATCTGTAAAGACCCAAAAAAGAGAATGTCGTAAAGCAGAGCGCAGATGGAGAAAAACTAACCTTCAAGTCCACTATGATAAAGAGAATCTTCAAAACTATAACTTAGAAATAAGAAGCACCAGGCAATCATTTTTCTCTAAGATCATAAACATCAATAATGCCTGCATCCTTTTCAGAACTGTTGACAGACTAACAAATCCCCCAACACCCATTGCTCAGGAATTTCACTCGACTAGTAAATGCAATGAGCTTGCATCCTTTTTTAACAATAATGCGCGTGTGTGTGTGTGTGTGTGTGTGTGTGTGTGTGTGTGTGTGTGTGTGTGTGTGCGTACATGTTCGGGAGGATGGCACATTCCTGTATTCAGAGCAGCCTTTACCCATAAAAACAACATTCTCACTATTCAGATTCAAAAAAGTTAAAAACGGGCTTGTGAGTTGTGTGCCCCTGTGATTGAATCCTCCTGCTGATTTGTAAACTATAAATAATTCAACAGAAGTGGTTATTCTCTATTATATGTTATATCTCTTACTTTCCATTCTTCCATTATCTGCTTTGACAATTTTGAGTGATATTGCCATACTGAGGACCACAATAGAAATAGTTTTGGGATGTAATTAGATAGATAGGTAGATAGATAAGTATCCCCGGGGGGAAATTAAGAATTGTGTAATATCCTCTATGGTTTTATTCATCTCATGTAGGCTATGCTGTGTATTAGGATGTGTCTTCTGTATGAAACGGTCAAATAAAAATTAAAGAGTTGAATGCCTACTTTTGGGCTCGAACAAAAGCACCATGTGGGTCTCCCGATACCAACCACCATTAATACACTCTCTCAGATAAGACTCGGATAACATAAGACTCGGATAACATTTGAATGACAACACATGAGACTATAGAAAGGGTTAGTGAGGTGAGGTATCAATCAGTATTGCCCGGCCTGGTACCACAATATTATGCAAATATGACCTTTTTCAGACAGTGGGGTAAGTCTATGTGATGACCTGTCTCTCTATCTGTGATGATGAACTAACTGTATTCAGTGTCTGATCACCCCCCAGCCCGGGCAGTAGGTGGCGGTATACCAACAGTTGCGGAGACACTAGTGGCGGAAAGTCCAATCTCACAGAAGAAGCGCTTCGAGATCTCAATGCTTTTTGGGTTAGCAACAGAAACATCCTTTCTTGCTTTACAAACTGGACATTGGGCATTCTGTCTATCCTAGGCAAAGTATAAAAAAACAACTAAAAAACAGATAAGGACGTCTTCTCTTTGGCATCTTCTCTCAAATAAAGGAGACACTTCTGACAAACACCAGCTGTTTGCTCGAGGTAAATATTGTTGCCAACCTGTTGTGACAGGTAGCTAGCTAACAGTGAGCTAGCCAGCCAGCCAGCCAGCCAGCCACACAGACAAGGGGAGCTAGTTAGCTAGACGTGGCTAGCCAGACCCATGCCTCTCTCACTCCATAGCTACTAGGCTTTTATTGATAACTGGAGCTTATTCGCTAACGTCATTTGTAGACAAAAATGATTGACCTAACACTGTTAGTGTGTTAGCTCCAATGGTTTTTCCTAGCTAACAATAATTAGGCTAACAATAGTTAGTACAACATATAGTTGAACTAGTTGAATACAATACAATTGACAGCTACACGGTTAGACATCTGTTGAATGCAGGCAGTTGGTTGATCAAATATGTTCTGCTCCTTGCCTATCAGATAACATTGTGATAAAATTGTGTTTTTGTTTAATAACAAGCCACTTGCCACTGTCCTTCTGTCTTTTGGATGACATGATTATTAAACTATGTAAGGCTATAGGCTACAGCAGCTAACATTTGCTTGTCACTGCCAGCTGCCAAACAATAGCAGCTTGTTTCCTTGCCAAACAAAAGCCCATCTGATTAAGGCACCTTGCCTGCCACTGTACAAGCAGCTAGCTGGCTCCAAATAGCAGTATGATCAGTTTCAGAGTTCTTATTATCACCTATTCTGCTGTTATATTTGCTGTAAGTTATACAGTAACAGTGACTGTTTTCAGGGACTTGAGCAAACAGACAGTATTTGATATAGGAGACATGGGGCCGGTTTCACAGACAAGGCTTAAGCCTAACCCTAGACTAAAAAACATCTTCAATGGAGATTTTACATTGAAACGTGTGATTTAGTCCAGGACTAGGCTTCAGCCTTGTGAAACTGGCCTATAGTTCTTAATCAACCACTCCTATTGAATGACTAACGATTCGTATTTGGGAAGTCTTGGCAGTGTGTGTTTAAACAGATGGCTTGGACATCATTGGCACAGTGACTGTCTTCATCTGTCTCTGCCAGTTTCATTAACACTGAAAGAGCTGTTGTCCTAGGTGTTCTGTCTATTGCGTCTTAATGGAGGACAAATGCAGAGTCTTCTCTGGAGTTCAGGGGGGTCCCGTACTGAATGGACGTTGTTTAGTCAGTTAAGTCAGTTTAGCAGCTCAGACATGGTCAACAACTGTCAAACCTTTCTTGAATAGATGGCTTCAGATAGATAGATACTTTACTGATCCCCAAGGGGAAATTAAGGTGTTACAGCAGCTGACACCACCAACAACAACAACTAAATAAAGTGACTAGAATAAAATAAACATCTGAAACATTATATACAGTAACAACAGTCCAGTATGATTGGACATCCCCCCCAGCCTGACTCTTATCACCCAAATCGAGCCAGCTGGAGGAGGAGTTGTGTCTTATTGCGGCAGGCTTATTAAAATAGGTATTTGTAACCCAATAGGTTTTCTATTCAGGAACTGTCTGCTGACCTGTCTTGTCTTATTCCTGTTGTTTTGTGATTAGAACATGCTGGGGTGTATCTGGCAGTACTTCTACACGTCCTTCCTTAGGTACTGGCTGAAGTGGTTCATCAGACATGCGACGGGGAAATGCGAGCTGCAGAGGATATGCGCCCAGTACAAGCCTGGGGCCTCCAGGACAACAAGAGCGGGTGAGAAGTGGACGGTTGCTTCCTCTCCGGAAGTGTGCATGTGTGTTGTGTGGTGCACTTTCTCCCCGTCACTTGCATTGAAAAGCATAGGCTTTGGTTTCCGCTACCCTATCTAGCCTATACCAGTGCAAGGTTGCACAAGTGAACACATTAGGAAAAGGGTGGAGAAACAGGACGTAGTACCTAGGCCTAATTCAAGCCTTATTTGTCGCCATCGCTGTGCAATATGAGCTCCTTTGGAACCTTTTTAACCTTTCAATTGTTTTGTCCCCTAATTCAGAGTACTCCCTCCGATCCTCAAAAAATAAGGTAAGCAATCACTACTTATAGCCTTTCTCCAGACATTTTCGCACCCTTATCTGGTTGGTCATGCTCAACATATCTTGGCTTAGCGTGTAGGACGAGGTCAGTCAGTTATCAAACATTGTATTTTTTTTTATTTTTTCGTTCTGGTCCCAGCTAAGCACATTCCAATAACAGGGCTATCTGTAGAAAACCCTGGGAAGTAATGAATCATTTCTATAGAGGGATTGGGTAGCTTTGGATGAAGCAGTCATGTAACATGTAGCTCATCATTTTTGACACACTTTCCTCCTCTCTGTCCCTCCTCCCACCACCCGTGTCTCTCTCTCCCTCTCCCTCTCTCCGTACCTCCAGGTCTTAAGAGCGGCCGTGAACGTCGAGGAGGAGGGTGGTGTGGAGGAGTGTGTGGATCGAATAATAAAGGAGAAGAATGCCAAAGCGCAGAGAGATCCCACGTAAGTCTTCAAGAGACGACAGACCATTCCCACCACCAGTTTCACCATTCACTTAAATACATTCCACTGGTTATTTCGTTTTTTGAAAATATTTTTAATGTCTGCCTTGTGCATGTCTCTTTGGTCCTAGGTTTAAGATGAATCTCCACATATGTCTACTACAAATAACAGGATACGGGAAGCTGTTCACCTCCGTGGAAGAGTTAAGGAAGGAGGTTTATGACTCGGATAAAGTACAGCATGAGGATATGCTCTTGAAGGTACCACGGCTGTTTAATGTCCTTCTTATGAATCTATGCATTTTGAGAGACCATTTAGTTTATAGGAGAGCGGGAGGTCCACTCTCCTCTTGTATTTGTATGTTTATTCAAAAGTTCCGGACGATTGAGAGTGAAGGATGTAAGGATCGTAGTATAGAAAGTGGCGAAATCAAGACTTATGGTAAAAACACACCGCAAGCGTTAACTTCAGCAGCGCGTGTACGTTTCATTACGGCGCCCATGTTAATGGGTTAGAGCAGCCATACCGTGGCATGCCATCTAGAGCAGCGGTTCCCAACCTTTTAGGACTCACGGCCCACTTTACAGATCTCTCCAGTATTCGCGGCCCACTCTGCAGCGCGCAAAGCATGAAACGCGCACGAGCGCTCCAAACAACGACGTGGCAAAAAAATAAATAGCGGTTAAACCATTAAAGCCGAGCGGCAATGTTTTATATAGCAGGTGATCAAATACCAAGATCGTAAATGTTGTATGTGTTCAATACGACCAAACATCCTTGTGTGTGGGCAACTCCCGACTAGGGTTGCCAGATGGGCTCGGGTTTTTTTGGTGAAATTAGCGGTTTTAGACTGTGGTTAGGGTGGAAAATGTCGATCCCATCTGGCAACCCTGTTCGCGAGTCCGGGATGGAATGTAGCCAATCAAGAAGCGAGCTGACTTCTTCTTTTCGGATGGAAATATCGGCGGCACACCACACACAATACGATCAAGGCTGTTCAATCCAAGATTTTTTAATCTTTTTAAAATTAAAACGTTTTTGTAACAAAAAAACGTCAATAAAACAATTTTTTTGCCCATGATTTGGCGGCCCACTTGCAGTACTCTCGCGGACCACCAGTGGGCCGCGGCCCATAGGTTGGGAACCGCTGATCTAGAGATTAGAACTTGCCTATTTTCTTCGCATGCCATGAATGTGTGTGTCAAGTATGAGGGTTTCTTAACTGGTGTGTTTACCTCCGACTCCCCAGTTGTGGGACCTGTTGATGCCAACAACCAAACTGGAGTCCAGGGTCACCAAACAGTGGGGTGACATTGGTTTCCAAGGTGATGACCCCAAGACTGACTTCAGGGGAATGGGCATGTTAGGCCTCACCAACCTCGTGTGAGTTAACTTCTTCTCTAGTAACATAACATTACATGATACTAAATGATTCACTTACTTAGAGAAATGTATTTGTTGGAAGTCACTTTGGATAAAGGTGTCTGCTAAATATAAAAAATGTAATGTATGTAACGTTGGAAGTTAATGTTTTGCACAATGTTTAATTGTGTTTATTCAATTGTTTCTATTCTGTTTATTGCAGTTTCTTCAGTGAGAACTACACTGAGGAGGCTCGCCAGGTGCTATCCCACGCTAACCATCCTAAACTGGGGTAAGCCTTAGTTCCACAGTTGATCGGACATTTTAACTCTGGATCGCGTTCATCAGCTACGGTGTCACGCAACATTGTCATTTCCTTGCCCACTACCAGCCAATCACAAGGATCATCATCGCAACCGGTCTCAAACGTCAACGTATAAACGACGGGTGAGGTTTTGACTCAAACTTCCTGTCCCCACTCGTTAACGGATGTCCTATATTCCAGATACTCTTATGCCATCGTGGGGATCAACCTGACTGAGATGGCCTACAGTTTACTGAAGAGTGGCGTTCTGAAGCCCCACTTCTACAACGCCGCCCCGCGGAGTCCCCAAATGCAGCACTTTCATCAGCTCTACTGTGAGTGAATGAGAATCAGAATCCTTCTTCGAGCATTATGAGTGCCAATGGCCCCTGGCCCCAGATATAGGGGTGTATGTCCACCAGGGGAGGCTGTTGAAGGTAGAAACAGGAGGACAGGCTCATTGTGATGCGTGGAATGGAATGAGGAATGATACCAAAGTGTGTCTTCATTCCATTCCATGCGTTACGATGAGCCCACCCTCCAGTTTCTACCTCCAACAGCCTCCCCTGGTGGACATACACCCCTACAACTCATTACAGCTGTTGCGAATCAGGCATCAGTAAACCTACAACCGTCACAGCTGTTTGTGTCTATTCAGCAAGCACAGGCAAGCTAAGCTATCGGCATTCTGAACTGTGTGGAAGAAATTGAGAATGTGAGATATTCATTCAATGTGTCATTTCTGTCATGGTGCCTGAGAGAGAGGGCGGTCCGTTCTCACCTGCGTCTGGCTTCTGTCTTTGTACCGGCAGCGTAGGATAACCTTTCGTTCAGTGTTTTAGTTTTTGGTTCAAAGTTGAGGTCAAAACTATATAGAAACATAATAACTTGTACAGGGGACAGCTGCCCCGCGTTTCACGTCCATAGTTGTCCAAATCGCACTTTCCATTTGCCAAACAAAAGGCTATAATCCCCAGCCTCATGGCAGGTGGGTGTCCAGGCCAGACTGAATAGAGAACCAGAGCCACGCCCATCCCCTTTTTATAAACTCAGACAGGAAGTACCTACCTCCTGACAGGATGTTACTTCTGAGCAAACACTGCCCCTCTGCTCCACTGTGCTGCTGCTTCTGCTGTTGCCATGGATACAACCCCTTAAACCCTCATTCTCCTGTCACCTCCTCAGGTTACCTGGTGTACGAGTTTGATAAATTCTGGGTGGAGGAGGAACCGGAGAGCATCATGGAGTTCAACCACTACAGGGAAAAGTTCCACGACAAAGTCAAGAACCAGCTGCTGGATCCTCACGTTGCCCTCACGTTGACGGTCAACTCCAAGAAGTAACGGACCGAGCAAGGGAATCGTCTGGGACCACCTCGACGCGACAGTGTTCTTCCAACCTTTCCAAACCGACATTGAACTTAATCCCTTTTTTGTTTGTTTTATCTTTAGACCCAATCAACACACTTGGATTTGTTTTCCTTTTACAGAGACAGAAGCTTCTAGAAGCTTTAGAACAGTAGAACCAGAGACTTGAACCCTATACCTCAAACTATAATGACCATTCCAAACTCTCAATAAATGTCAATAAAGGTGAAATGAGAAAGAAGGTTACCGTCGTGGTTTGTACCGTAGTTGACGGTGTGTGCACTTTTCAGTGGACCAGGGAAAGGAATTGCACACTAGAGTTGTGGAGAGTAATATTAAAACTAGCTGGTGATTAGGTTTGGACTTATTTAACAATGTCAAGAGCTATCTCGCATGTATGTATTTATATATAACAATGCCTACTCGTTCTCATATTTGTACCTCTGCTCAGGAATTCAATATTTATGTCCAGAGAAAGAGAGAAACATTTTATAGGATTAATCAAATAAGGAATACTTTGTTGTTGTCATGTCTGATTCTCAATTGTGTTGTACCCACAGACGATGGAAGCTCTGTGCATGTTTTAATGCGTTTTAATGGATACCATCATTGTCATCACTGCATTTCAATAGCAGGTAGCGCTTCGATCATAATGGTTGTATAGTTACCACTGGTTCTGTATCCCACTTCTCCACCCTTCTCCTGAACCAATGTATGTATGCAATTGCGCCCTTCCCCAACATGGATTTAAAAGCATAGGATTGGACAAAGCATGGGCCCTTAAACCAATCAATTCCCTTTTAAATCCCCCCCCGTGGGGGGAGTGCCCAAGTACATACTTCAGGATAAGGTTGTGGAAATGGGACATACACTTGTACGGTTTTGTGTGCACTAAAGCTGACTTTGTAGTGTCTTTGTCTGTTATTTATACAGTATGCAGTGTTCTGCTTTTGAAGATGATTTGTAATTTTTGTAGACCCAATACAGATTCCTATATAATGACTGACAACATGCCCAATGTTAATAAATTGAACCTCTGGTGTGAAGTTTTGAGGTGTGTGTGTGTGTGTGTGTGTGTGTGTGTGTGTGTGTGTGTGTGTGTACGTACGTACGTACAACAAACACAGACAAATAAAGCAAGTGTCTAATGTATAGTTCAATGTATATCATATACATAAATATATGTCTTTTTATTAAGCATTTTAACATGTTAAGTATGTAAACATGTACATCTCTTATTAAGTTGTTTTTTGAGGGTCATTTGTACAATAAGGAAAAGCAACTATACTGTATCATACATAAGGTCAGACAGAATTGCTGAAAAGGACCTGGGCAGCCCAGTCAAAAATAAATATAAAATCCCATTTTCTCCAATACAGCATAAATATGTTCAGCATAAACCACATCCACACTCCTTTTTTAAACAAAGGATAATACGTTATCGCATTTAGACAGCTGAACACAAATTATTTCCACCTTCACTCAGAACAGAACAACATTGTGGGTTGGTGATCAGTGTCCTTCTCATCCCAGTCAGGATGGCTTGTTCCACAGTCCACTCCTTCACTGTAAAGAATCTTCTTTGCTACTGACAGTCTAACTGGTCTCCTCATACCAGTCTAACTGGTCTCATACTTCTTCTTAGAGGCCATCATGGCCCTCTTGAGCTGCTCGAACGACACAAACATCACCACGTTCCAGGAGCCCAGCCTCAGGAAGGACGGCACAAACCTACAGGGAGCAGGAGAGGACAAAGTACATGTGAGTTGGCCTCCTTCGGAATTGAGCCCCTTCAAAAATGTCTTTAGCCTGGCCAATTACAGATTACAAAAGGAGTACATTTTTAAAGAACAGGTCCTTTGAGAAAACAGAAAAACTGCAACATATGCTACAAAGTTATTGATGTGAATCCTAAAATGTGAAATAAAACTATCTATCCAGCTGCTTCCGTATTGCATCAGTAGGTACAAAGGCACGTTAGTACAGTGTGAGAGGGTGTGGGTGTGTGTGTGTGTGTGTGTGAGAGAGAGAGGGTGTGTGTGAGAAAGAGAGGGTGTGTATGTGTGAGTGTGTGTGTGTGTCCTCACCCTTTGTAGAAGGCTGTGGGACCCTCTTTAGTGGCCATGGTCCAGGCACAGTTAATGGCACTCTTATACTGGCCCGGTGGTGAGTTCATGTACCGCGTCTTCACCACGTCCACCGGAGAGGCAATCACCGTGGTTACGAACCCAGCGCCGAACGCAGACACAAAATGACACGGAAAGTTGTCTGAGAGGGAAAGCAAAGACATTTTGCATTAAACATTAAACATTGTGACAAAGATATCCAATTTCAAAGTCATAAACCAGATAAATACAGCACTAAGTTAATATTCAATGGTAACGCCATGAAAATACATTACGCCTATGTTCTTAGGCCGTAGCATATGAGGAAGCATATCTCTTTTTTACTGTACACCGCTGTCTTGTGAATGGTGCAATAAAACATTAAGATAACTTTAGATAAATGTGGCATTCACTGACAAGACAGCAAGGTGTTCCAGTATGACATTCTGTTATCATGGTTACCAGTACAAAAGAGCAAGAGGGTGTGTGAAAATCTGTCCAATCAGCTGTCTGTTTGCGATAGTGTGTGTGTGTGTGTGTGTGTGTGTGTGTGTGTGTGTGTGTGTGTGTCCTCACTCACCGGACAAGAGGTTGTGTTTGAGGATGGCCTCCTTGATGAGGTCATAGGTCACCAGCTCTGTGCAGTTGACCAGTGCGTTCCTGGTGATGTTGGGTAGCGTGCCTGAGGTAAACAAGTGGGCAGGTTGCTTAGTAACACTAATCAGCATTCTACACCTTCTAGTGTATACTAGTATTGTCATTCCCAATCCCCAGAGATATTAGAAAAATCAACAACATCCCAATGAGCCAACTTCATGTCGCCCGCAGATGCACTCACAGTCTGTCTCACAGTGTCAGAACATTGCAGCATCTGTCCCCATATCTTTTCTCAGTATACACCAACGACTGTAAAAGTAACCACCCAAGCAACCATATTATAAAATATGCTGACAACACTGCAATTCTAAGTCTCCTTGATAAAGATACAGACCCCTCGGTGCTCCATGATGAGATTAACATATTCACTAAATGGTGCGACAGCAACCATCTCATCTTAAACCTCACCAAAACTCAGGAGGTTGTGTTAGACCCAAGGCAGGTAACTGACCATGAGCCTGTGGTCGTTAAAGACCAAACAATCATCCAGGTGCCCTCTTATAAGTACTTAGGTATTCAATTAGACAACCATCTCTGCTGGAATACACACTTAGACAGCTTATGTAACAAACTACAGCAGAGGCTTTATCACCTGAGGCGACTCAGACTTTATTGGGTGAGAAAGCAGAATGAGAATTTTCTATCAGTCCATTGTTGAAAGTGTAATCAGATATGGAATAATTGTGTGGTTTGGCAACTTAACTGTACAACAAAAAAACAGACTAGTCAGCATTCACAAAACAGCCATGAAAATTGTAGGTGAAAGAGACTATGTGATCCTAAATAAACTATATGAAAAAACTGTCCTGGACAAGGCTAATAAGATCATCGCAGACCCCCAACATCCGCTCTCCACAGAATACGAAGTTCTCCCCCTAGGTAGAAGGCTTCGCATGCCAAGATGTAATTATAAGCTCTTAAAACTATAATTTGTCCCATTCTCCATTAAAAACTAATCAATTCGCTCAAGCAGAAACGATGATTAGGACATGATCACCAGCACCTGCACTTTATCTTAGACACCACTTGAAGGGCCATGTGCAATATTAGAAAACACCACTTGAAGGGTTATGTGTAATATATATTTATACCAAATGATGCCATGTCCAGGTGGAAACTGCTGCCAATGTCACTCAATGTTTGTTGCTGTCCTGTTGTTTACTTTGCCTACTGTATGTTGTATGTATCGTCTCTGTTGCACTTGAAGCATGAAAGTACCATGCCCAAGGCAAGTTTCCCCTCGGGGACAATAAAGTATAATCAATCAATCAATCAATCTGCTCCAAGCCTCCAGTGCATTTCAGTGTATGCAGCTTATAGATAATGTTCTATCTATTCATGTCTCCGTATGCAGCTTGGAAGTAAACATTCTAGGGACCTCGCAACCAAAAGGTCATTGACGTTCCAGAGAACTTAAGTGTGTGTATGTGCGCTCGTGTGTGCGTGTGTGTGTGTATGTATGTGTGTCCAAACATACCTTTCCAGAGTCCTCGGAGGCCCTCGTGGTTGAAGATGTGTTTGTAGGCCTGCATGGTGCCTTTGTAGCGGCGTTCCACCCCGTTCAGGCTCACCTGGGCCTGGAAACGAACCTTCACCACGTCTGTGGGCTGGGCGAAGGACACGGCCATGGCCCCCGTGGTGCAGCCGGCCAAGATACGCACCCCTATGCTTGCATCTGAGGACAGGGGAGATGGGGGGGGGGGGGGGCAAAGGCAGAGTTAGGGGAGGCAAACACACAGGGGTAGTAGGGGGGTAGAGGGGGCAGAGAGCAGTCAGAGAACAAGGCAAGGGTTAGCGCAGCCTACACAAGGTTTATTATGTTGCTTTTGCACTGATTCAGGTACAGTATAGGTAAGCTTCTAACCTTCTCCAGAGATTAATAATAACATATTGATATGCGTCACATACGACAGTACAGTATATTCGCTTTTTATAGTAATTTATTTATATTCACTATACCTTATACTGTAATCAAATCAAATCAGTTTTATTTGTATAGCTAATTTCTCACAAAATTTTTTTGTGACCCAATGCGCTTCACAGAGAGCAAAGAAGATAAAGCACTAAGATGGATATTTAAAACCACATGATGACAGAACATGCAAGCAGGCAAAGGCAAAAAACCTGCACACTGTGCATCCAGGAAAATTCCCTTGCAGCCCTCTACTCATAGAGCGACTACCTCCAGTTTGCCTACCAGCACACAGCAGCGGCCCCCGAACCCCCCCCCCCCCCCGGCGCCCAGCCGCCCCACACACCTGGCCCACCCCACCACCAGCACACCCGACCCAACCAACCAAGCACAGACCACAATTGCCCTGCACTTGACTAGCTGAACCAGGTGCGCCGGTGGCGCAACAGACCAAACACGCTGAGTGGCCGGGGGCCCCCCCCCGAGGAGAGGACCACCGGCGCACAGCAAGCAAGCAAGGGGGAAAAACCTGTACACTGTGCATCCAGGAAAATTCCCCTGCAGCCCTCTACTCATAGAGTGACTACCTCCAGTTTGCTTATCAGCGTACACACTGTCCCCAAGTCAATAAAGTCATTTCCTTGGTTGACACCCAGCTGAATTCATCTGGCTCATGCCGGCCACTGGCCACCAGTAATATCATTTTGCACCATGCCCCTATTTGCAGGTTAGATGCCAAACTACATTTCATTGTCTCAGTACTCGTACTCTGTGTAATGGCAATAAAGTTTAATCTAATCTAATCTAATCTCATCTCATCTAATCTAATCTAATCTAATCTAAATAAGAGCATTAGCTCGTAGCATCCCTCTCTCTCTCTCTCTCTCATGTAGTCACTTACTCTCTTTGCCGCCGGTGTAGAAGTTCTTGACGTTGTCGTAGAGGCCGATCCTGATGGAGGCGAAGCAGGCTTGTCTCTGCAGGCCCGCCACCAGACCGTTGTAGAGGGACCGCGGCCCCTCTGTCCGTATCATGGTAGTCATGGTCCCAAACACCCCCTTGTAGCGGATCCCCTTCATAGCCTCCGACGTCTTCTCACCCTGGATCTGGGGGGTCACACAACAGGATGTGTTCAACACGGAACCTACAAGATGTCACAACGTTATGGTGAGAATTCTAGTTTTTCAAGACTAAATATAGAAGCAAAGTACCCGCAAGTAACCACAATAGCCAACTGTCCAGCAGTTCTGGGAGCAATCATGAAAGCCACAATGTAATTCATAAAAGAAAAACACAAATTTGACAGTAAACTTGGAGTCTGTCATACACATCTGTCCTGTACAGCAGGCAGGAGGGTAGCAGCTAGGTAGCAGTCCTACAGAGTAGGCAGATAGGGTAGCTTACACTTTAACTGTCCCTCCTGAGACATCTACTACCCCCTGTACTGCTTCTCCTGAGACATCTACTACCCCCTGTACTGCTTCTCCTGAGACATCTACTACCCCCTGTACTGCTTCTCCTGAGACATCTACTACCCCCTGTACTGCTTCTCCTGAGACATCTACTACCCCCTGTACTGCTTCTCCTGAGACATCTACTACCCCCTGTACTGCTTCTCCTGAGACATCTACTACCCCCCCTGTACTGTTTCACCTGTGTCATTTTTTTTTTTTTTAAGATTTAAAAAAATGGCCCCTTGATTGAGCATAGATTACTTTTTCCTGCTATGACTGATGGACAGGGGATTCACATACCTTGTCAAATGTATTTGTTGCAAGTCGCTTTGGAATAAGGTGTCTGCTAAATGGCAAAAATGTAAATGTAAAAATGTAGCTGTCTTACAAAGTAGGCAGACAGGGTGGTAGCTAGGGAGGTACCTGCAGTCTGACTTTGGCCGTGTCCAGGGGGAAGGTGACGAGGTCAGCGATGCAGGCTGCTGCCCCGGCGCTCATCATTTTCACCCCCAGGGGAGGGGGCACGTCGGACGGCTTCAGGCCCACCATGGTGCCCTCTGTAGAGGGAGAGAGAGAGAGATACATGTAGGGGGAGGGGGGTGGGAGAGAGAGAGAGGGCAGTTAGCTCCTCCACATCCTACCTCAACATCCCAAGGTTCTCACACCATATATGGGCTGCTGAAGTTTAGGGAAAGATCAATTAAGGGAGAATTACTCAATGTACAATAAATCTATGAATATAAATGTATTATATGCAACAATGAACACCTTATCTCAGGGAAGAACATCACCAGTTTAAAGAGGCATCAATATGATGTGCATCAATACAGATTCATTACAACAACCAATACAATCAACCACATAACATAAATGAAAGGCAGTTATTCCTGTTACTTACAGTGTAAAATCCAAGGGATAGAATTCCTGCAGGATTCTTGCTACTGTAGTGGTTGGTTTATCGCTGGATCAGAGAGGTTCCAGTTTATAATCCCGGGGGAGCCTAACTGAAGAGAAAGGAGCCTTGCATCTCTTTCTGTATTTATATGATTTTGTGCTGACTTTTTTATGACACCCCTCAAAGAGAGGCGTAAACTGTGTACCAAAGCACGGGCCGAATCAAAGTCCACGGACTGTCAGGGAAGTCAATGTCCAATGCATCACTTACCCCACACAACAGCAGACATTTGGGGAGAACACACCACATTCAGATTATGCTCTAATGTCCGTATTACAACAGACAGATAATAAAATATCCGTCCAAGTGCAGAGTTACAACATGTTTCCAAGATTGCTGTGACTACCAGCATGCCAGTAGGCCATCTACAGTACTGTCACAATACCCTACCCAATATTGAGTAACTGAACTATGTTAAATGGTCAAGGTTGCTCATACTGTATATTCTACTAATCACAATGGATAGTGCATTTGGGGATAACCCCTAGGTCTATCTCTTTCTGTACAGGAGCAGTAGGTAAGAGGGTTTGCTTGGATATAATCATATACTCATTTACTTAATTAATCACCTAGAAACCTTAGAAATGGCCTACCGACAGGGGTTTTACACACAACAGGGAAATAATGTTACTCCGTGGTGAGCGGCAGCCAATGGCAGTTAGGGTGTGGAGGACAGGGCTGAGGGTCGCAGATTGTGATTGGCTCACTGACAGACTCATGTGTCTGCAGTGTCCCTGGCACAGCTGTTCCTAACATGATTTACAGGCAAGGTCATTTCTGTGTGTTTAGCTGAAGTTTCTCAAATAAATTCTCAAAGATTATACGTCAACATGCTATATAAGGATAGCATACGAATGACATGATAATGTTGTCCAACGTAGCCTGGGTCGATAGTAAGGTTGCCCGGGGTGGGAGGGTAGTGACGTGAACTAGTGACTAAAGGTCGATGGAAGACCGATAAGAGAGTTGCCTCACTGGTGGTTTTATCCCTCTCCAGCCCGGTTATGTAGAAGCGGCGCCCCTCGTTGTGTAATAAGCCCCCCTTTGCTCATCCAGATTCAGAAACTCCTGCTGCTGAGAGACTCAGAGCGTCACACTCAGCTCATATAGCTGAATCTCGCCTCACCTCCCATCTCAAAGTCTGTAGGTTCTTTTACAAATAAAGGTTGAATCAAAATAAAAAATCTCCCTCAAAACGCATCGGTGAAGGACATCTCTGAGGTCCCTCCCGCTTCTCGCTTTGGACCTTCTCCTCCAATCCACTTTGAGGAATCGAGGAAGGAGTTTGACACTTGGCTGCATACGCACGGTGGGGAGAAACGTGCAGTTGGGTCTCAAAAGGAGCATCCAAGGTTCATTGTGAAACCATCGAACTGCTGTTGTTGTTGAGGTGGAGAAAAGGAGAAGACAATAGGTCAGATGTTGGTCTACATATGACCTATTAATGGGGACAAAAACAGATGTTACAAGATTGTGAGACAACAGTTTAAAACAAAAGAAGAAGAAAACAGGGCAGTGGGTACATATCTGCACGAACGACACTTATCCAACACCATCTACGACAGGATCTGACTTGAAGTCAACTCCGAACTATCCTACATGTGCACATGCATAGCAAAAGACAAGTGATTGCACACAGGCACGAGCTGGGGAAGGAATGGTCCCAAAATAACTCAATAGACACCTGATCATATCACACATTCCTACTCATCATTTGAAGTAGTGCTAGATGGTTAAAGAGCTTGGACAGATGAATCCTTCATCATTTAAGGGGGGACATGACGATGCTTTTTCTGGCACAGAGATAAGACTTTGTTTGCGTAATCACTGTGTGAGTGAGGGAGGGAGGTCAGCAAATGACGTCCTAATAAACCAGTTACAGCTAGAAATCAGCTGTCTCTTCATTCAGCCTGGATCATTACTATGTCTGGATGACTCTGGATAGGAGACCCAGTTGGAAGGCACACTCCCAAGGCAAGCTCTGATTGGTTGTAGTCAGACACCCCCCCCCCCAGGGGGCCACCCCCAGCCAATAAGGGAAGAGAGAGAGAGAGAGAGAGAGAGAGAGAGAGAGAGAGAGAGAGAGAGAGAGAGAGAGAGAGAGAGAGAGAGAGAAAGAGAAAGAGAGAGAGAGAGAGGTGTAGAGAGAGAGAGTGGTGTAGAGAGAAGAGAGAGAGCAGTGTAGAGATAAAGGTGTACTGAGAGAGAGAGGTTCGAGAGAGACAGAGAGAGAGAGAGCATGCATCTGAGGGAGATATCACCAAACACCGATATTTATTGTGACAAAGTCTGATTCTTCTTTTACAAGTCTCCCACTAAGGATGTCACACTCTGTGCCCCACTGTCAGATGAAGGCAGATGCCAGGATCTACTGTACGCTGTACCCCATACCCCTCTCATACCTGACAGACACCAGACCCCTGTACCCACTAAGCCTCTCACACCTGACACACACACCAGACCCCTGTACCCCATACCCCTCTCACACCTGACAGACACACCAGACCTCTGTACCCACTAACCCTCTCACACCTGACAGACACACCAGACCTCTGTACCCACTAACCCTCTCACACCTGACAAACACACCAGACTCCTGTACCCACTAACCCTCTCACACCTGACAGACACACCAGACTCCTGGGCACCAGCACAGCAGCAGAGGTAGCACAGCACACAACCCATCAATCTACATTATTAAAGGAAAGTCCTGATTCCACTGATTCACAATAACCATGACCTGATAACCAACCAGAGAAAACGTCACCCACTGCAACACAAACGTCACACACTGCCTGCAACATTGCAGACTGTGAAACGAGGAGGTGAACATTCCCAATTGCACCACCAAGGGGAGCTGTGTCTTCATCCTGACAGCACAGGTATGAGCATTGATGCCATTGAATCAAATGTATAAAGACACTTTGAGGCATTTCTATTATGTAGCATAGGATGGTTTCCTCTATACTTTTAATTAGTTGAAGTGGTACACGACACTTAAAAAATCAGGAGCCATGTACAACAGGACACTTAAAACCATTCACGTCGCAAAAATAAAAACAGCAGCAATACAAATATACAGAGCAAAAAGGTAAAAACTTTTTTTTGTTTTTTGTTTTTTAAAGAACAACTTGTGGTTTGTGCAGAGGAGACAATTGGAACATGAGTGTCAGAAAGGCAAGCAGAACACATGCAAGTGGAGGGATAAATAAAAGACAAAATTGTAAACTTTCTTTCTTTCTTTCAGATAAAATAAAATAAAGTGCGGGTGCTCTTTTAGTTCAAGAGACGGTGAGCAGAAACGTCCAGTAATGTTAGCTACCACACATAAAACCTGTGAAGGGTTAAAACGTAGTGACTTTGAAGAAGTAGTAGTATCTCGTGTCAGAAACGGTTTCCACCACCTCATCGAGTTGTGTACTTCTAGTCCAGTGCAAAGTGTGGGTTGTCCCGAAACACCCTCATCTACTTCCTAATTCTCACACGGTAATTTAAGATGTAGGCGAAGAGGTGCTACCTGACTGACCCATTAAGATTCTAGTGTGAATTACCGGCTAACAGACTAGCAGCAGTTAACCTAGAGATTTACCAGAGCAGGGTCATTTGGTGAATTAGCCGCTAACGTGTTAGCGCTGAGAGAACCTTTATGAAATGTTCGTCTACCAATGATTAGTCCTCAGAGACTGGGATTAGCCTACTCCAGAGCTCGGTTGGATGGATCTGTATAGAGACCAAAACACCATGATACATAGTCTTACTGGATTAGAGATAATTA
This sequence comes from Nansenia antarctica, assembly GCF_963989245.1. NCBI lineage: Eukaryota > Metazoa > Chordata > Actinopteri > Argentiniformes > Microstomatidae > Nansenia > Nansenia antarctica. Next base: position 62,918,521 of record NC_137676.1, read on the forward strand.
GTAGCATGTACGTATACTCAATCTTATTATAAAGGACAGTAAGCTCAGCTATTACATGTACAGTTACACCACAGCTCTGCCTGAGTCCCTTTAAGAGGTCAACATTCCATACCCCTGTTTGTCCTTCCTGGTTGCGTCCTGGTTGGCTGGGCAGAATCCTCTCATCGCTAATAATAAAACGAGGTCGTTCACACATCTGATAAAATACGTAGCTAATAGCAAGTTTTTTTAAAGTACATACAGTATCGTACACAAACAGACGACGACCTGATTCCCACAGACTGCCATCCTGTTTCCCTCCCCACGGCCCCAAAAAGTGGATAAGACATTTTTTTACACGTTGTACTTATACATAACAGATAGTTAACTGTGTTTTCCAGTTGCAAACAGCCTAGCCATAGCACCAGAGTCTCTGTATAAAGTATCTCTGTGTTTCCATTGAGGTGCAGTTACCCAGACAGGGAAATCTCATAGTCACTGACAGACAGCAGGGGGCGCCCTACTTTCCTCACATTCTTGGCGTTGGTGATACGAGCCTCCACCTCCGCCGGCTTCTCGAAGTAGAGCACCAGGGCGTGCTCGGTGAGCACGGAGGCCAGGAACTGCTCGAAGGTGATGGCCCAGTCCTTATCTATGCTGGTGCTATGGGGGAGACCGCCTCCGCCGTGGGGCCCACCTCCACCCCGGGGCCCGTTCCCACCTCCACCACGGGGACCGTCGCCGCCGCTGCGCACCAGGACGGTGTCGTCGGCGATGTCCTCGCACTGCAGCTTGTCGTCGAGCTCGTGGGAGCCGGCGCTGAGCACCGAGTAGGACGACATCGATGTGTCGTCTTTGGTCTCGTCGTCCGAAATCAACATGGCCGACGAGGTGCCCGTGTCTTTAGGGGACGAGTCCTCCAGTTTAATATCTTCCATGGAAGGCAGCTGTTTGCCTTCTCCGTCTCCCTTCTCTGGGCCGCACGGACTGGGCTGGCTCTCCTCCGGGCCCCCAGAGAGACAGCCGTCCCCCTGGCCCCTCTGGTTGGTGGGTTTGGTGTCCCTGGCCTCTTCCTCTGGGTCCTGGTCCCCCTCCTGGTCCTGGTCCTGGTCCTTGCCCGGGGGGCAGCAGAAGAGCTTGCCCACCTCGCCCATCTCCAGCAGCAGGCTGGTGACGGTGGCTGTGGCGTGGTACAGCTCCTGCTCCTGAGGGTCCTCGCTGAACATGTTGTAGAGGGTCTTACACAGCTCAATGAACTGGCTCTGTGAGAGAGAGAGAGAGAGAGAGAGAGAGAGAGAGAGAGAGAGAGAGAGAGAGAGAGAGAGAGAGAAAGAGAAAAGAAAGAGAGAGAGAGAGTGTTTACTAAGACTAAGATATAATCCTCTCCTTGCACAACCTGCTGACGTTCTGTTGATTTTCAACACCTTGTATGGCCCGCCAGCCAAGAAAAAGGATAGAACCCCCCGTTTCCCTTTGGGTCAGGGTACCAGAACCAGCAGAGCGGTCGTAGCGGTCCTTACCTGGTTGAGTTTGGGCAGGTCCTTCATGTTCTCCAGCTTGGACCTGGTCTCCTGGTTCCACAGTCGTAGGTAATGACGGTAGTCTGGAGTGTGGATCTTCTTTACTGTAACAACAACAATAACAACAACATTTACATTTTACACTTTTATCCAGTAAGAAATAGTCCTTGTAAAAGCAGCAAAGAAAATCTCTGTTTTTGTAGTTCTGTTCTTCAAGTCACTGGTGATTCCTGAGATAGTGAGTGTGTGTGTGTGTGTGTGTGTGTGTGTGTGTGTGTGTGTGTGTGTGTGTGTGTGTGTGTGTGTGTGTGTGTGTGTGTCTATGTGTGTCTGTGCACGCATGCACCTTGGACAATCTATCCGTTTCACAAATTTAGCGTGACTTTCATCACGGGCTGTACTCAAAGGCATTTTCATTAGTTAGATTCATTTGCCTCCGAATAGCCTAATGGTAGTTTCACGCAATCGAAACTCAATCAATTGGCTACACCATTACATTTCTCCTCTTCGCTTTGGGATTTGAAAACGTCAACAAGAAGATTGTAATCTCCAACATTTAACAGTGTTATCTGGCTTAATAGACTACAGTGAGTTTTGATCTTAAAAGTAGGGTTGTTTGAGTATGTAAGGAGCAGGGAGCGATAACCACGGACACTACTGGAGCATCTTTTTAGCAAAACAAACCTTTGTCAGTCTTGAACGTAACCCTGACGAAGCCATCGTCCTTCTCGCTCTTGCACTTAGGATCATGCCCTAGAGGGAGGGAGAGAGGGCAAAGGTCAGAGGTCATGGTCCAAGGACCCCAATTGAAATAAGCCAGTGGCTTTCTTGGGTTTTTATCCTGTTAGTTGACCTTGTATGTAATATGTACTGTCATGTACCTACTTCTGCAAATCTTCTAATAAAGTTTTCAATCAATCAATCAATGGTCAAAGGTGAAAGGGCAACTGTGTGACTGAAATGGATATGTGTAGGAAAGGACTGTGAGTGAGTGAGTGAATGAGTGAGTGAGCGAGTGAGCGAGTGAGCGAGTGAGCGAACGAGCATGCGTGTGTGTGTATGTATGTGTGTGTGTCTGTCTTGTGACCTTACCATTGGATGTTTCGGGGGTGATGTCCTCAAAGAAGTACTGGGTGGCCTCGAAGGCCGAGTCTGGCTCCTCCTGTTCAGGGATCACCTCTGGAGGGCGCAAGAGAGCGTGATCATCACGTCTGAGTCGTCTCAATGTGTATTATCATTTTATAGAAGTATATTATTACCTCTCATAAGAGGTTTTTAACAATTGACAAAACAATTAACAAAACTCTGGAAACTGGGTTACTGGCCCAGGGACAATGTTTTGATTCAAGTTGCCAGGCAACGGCATACCGCAAAACCACAGGATTTTGAGAATCAAAACAAGCTTTTCAGTTCCCTCTACATTCACTCAAGCGGAGGCTTATCTTCTGACTGGGGGCTCGAGACTCGATTTAAAGCAGCCAAACATGCTGGCTTCCCTCTCAGGGGAGAGCACACATACACACACACACACACACACAGACAGACACAAGACAAGGGGAGTCTTGAGAAGGGAAGCGTTGGTGCTCTATATGACCAGTCAAGCGAGTCAGAGAGAACAAAACAAGTCAAACAAGCTATCCTCTCTCGTTTCTGCTTTTCTGTACGACGGGTCTTTCCTGCGCAGTAGCTCAACTCTTCCCCCTACCCACCCACCCACCCACCCACCCACACACCATACTGTATATTTCCTTCTAGTCTCTCGGTCTCATCTGACCAGTTCACACACGCACACACAGACACACAGACACAGACACAGAGACAGAGACAGAGACAGAGACAGAGACAGAGACAGAGACAGAGACAGAGACAGAGACAGAGACACAGACACAGACACAGACACACACACACTTACCAGGTATCACGTGCATTTTATACAGGAGTTTCAGTTTCTCAATCAGGTCCCCATGACACAAAACACCTGAAACACACATCACAGACCTCATCATTCCACACACACTGGTACCTCCAGGCAGAACCATCAGACTACAGAGGCTCTCTTCTGGACACTGATGTGTTGTCTTACGTGTTGTAAGGGTTAATCCACAAACCACAAAGTGGTTCATCCACTTATGATGAACACTTCATTTGCAGACAAATGCCCACTGTAGACAATTGCTTGTCATCCCCAAGCACACCCCATATATATGGTCTATGTAAACCTTAAGCTCATGGCCACTTTACTACTGAACTATCTATTATTACTAGTTGCACCACTAGTGTATCATGTCTTACCTGTACTATTGTGACTTTTATCTTGTATTATGGCTATTGCCTTATTGTCTGCAAATTGTCTGGATACTGCTAACTACAGTATATCCTGTCATATTTTTTTCACTTATGTTCTGTACTACTGTCACTTTTTAATATTTTCTTCATCTTGAATTATGCCTAATGTCTTGTGCTGCAATGCCAGGAACCGAAGCCTAAGAAGTTTACTCTCTTATACTTGTGTAATGTGACATAACAATGAACATTGAATCCACAATGAAGCATTGTGAGTAGCTACAAAGGACCAAAGAGGTGAGAGGTCAAGTCACAGACGCTTGAAAGGTCATCATGACATGAATCACAGATACTCATTCTTATGACAATCACAAGGTACAAAAAGGCGCACGCCCACACAGACAGTGTATTTTTGTTCCTTTTGATCGGATTATCCGTCGCACGCACACACACACACACGCACACGCACACGCACACACACACACACACACCCCTCCTTCCAAACTCCCCCACTCACTCAGTCCGTTGATGAACTCCCTGAAGTTGATGAGCTGGTGTCCTTTGTGGTCGAGCAGCCTGAAGAAGCGCAGGGCCAGGCTGTCGGAGTGGACGCCGCAGGCCCAGGGGAAGAGCAGCGTGAACAGCCCCTTGAACTGCTCCAGGTCGATGCGGTACTGCTCCAGGTAGGGCAGGCTGGGGTCGTGGCGCTCCGTGGGCGCACTGGTGCCTCCCCAGTAGCAGCTGGTTAAGTGCTCCGCCTGGAGTGGGGGGGGGGGGGGGGGCAGGAGGAGGGGGGGGGGGGGGGGGGGGGGGGGGGGCAGGAGGAGGGGGGGGGGGGTGGGGGGGCAGGAGGAGGAGGAAAGACATTGAGCCAAGAATGTGTTGGATTGACGTACCAGAGGGTATGTCTTGTATTGCTACCACATCATTTCTCAGTATATACCTGGTCTGTGCTGTGCCTGCTGTAAAGCTCTAAAGTTCCAGTTTTGGGTTTTTTCCTAATCCAAAGGGCAAAGAGATTCTGAAACAAAGTGGACTGACACGGATCTTTATCGTATCAACATGACGTGTTGTGACAATCACCTACGTCACATCTGACCTCGTTGACACCGGGCTTCTCCAGTTCAGAAGTGGAAAACCGTTGCAGGAAGTAGCTACACAAAGAGGGTGGAAACCCCGTTTGAAACGAGTGACGCCTCGCGACCAAACCATTCAAATGCCTTCCAGCAACAACGCAAAATAGTCCTACCCGGTCGGAAAAGGCAAAACAAGCAACATTCTGTGTGTGTGTGTGTGTGTGTGGGGGGGGGGGGGGGGTTCTTAGCATTGTAACATCCAATGACATCGCGAGCACATTCTCCCATCGCTCTGTCCAGTTCAATCCAAGCCTGACCGGCTGCTCAAAAAATCCTCCTGACCTCCAAAAGAGGCGTGAGAACAACATGATTTGGAGGTATGGCTACGCGAGACGGCATCTTATGTAACGACTTTTGTTTAAGCATGTGACGTCGATCATGGGGAACAATTTCACTCTTAAATTGTTATTATCATCATCATGATAAAGCATTCCCCTGGATCATTAGAACACATCTATCCTGACCATGTCTTTTAACAGGGCTGGGCAGTAAGCATATGTTGGCTTAATGGGATGCCAATAGATAAAGGGAGAGAGAGCGAAAGAGAGAGAGAGAGCGAAAGAGAGAGAGAGAGAGAGAGAGAGAGAGAGAGAGAGAGAGAGAGAGAGAGAGAGAGAGAGAGAGAGAGAGAAAGCGAGGGAGATAGAGGGAGCAAAGTGCTGTTGCCAGGGTTTTATCTCAGTGTGACTCTACGGATATCCACTGCCTGCTTGAATTACAGCCAATAATTCAGTGTTGCCGTGGCAGCAGGGCACTCCGCGAGAACTGTGAGAAACGAGAGACCTCGCCAAAAGACAGAGCCTGGCTGAGTAAAGGCCCCTCCTCTGCAACCCGTTGGCTATTGGCCACTTTGGCTGTCGCTCACCTTGAACAGGACGTAGAGCTCCTCCAGTTCATCAATGCTGAAGGCGGTCTCTGTCACGATGGTTCTGACCTGAGGGGAAGGAGAGAGGCTCTCACCAGTGTCTACACCCAGACTCATAAAAAACGAATCTAATGATTCCCAAATGAAAACAGCTCTTATATCAAGACCATCGGCTGTAAAAACACTACACAATGACTCTGTATGGCGCTGGTAGATGGTGTATGAAAGCATGGTGGCGTTGAGAGTGTGTGAGGGGAGGGTCTTTACCACATTGCGTTTGGTGGTGTCCTCGATGGTCTGGATCACCCTCAGTCTCTGTTTGAAGCGCATCTGTTCAATCACGTCTGCCCGGATGGAGCCAAACTTCTGCTCAGCGGGAGAGAGAGAGAAAGAGCAAGAGAGAGGGAGGGAGGGAGAGAAAGAAAGTTAGAGAGATAGATAGAGAAAGAGAGGAGGGGGGAGAGAGAAAGAGAGGGGGGAGAGAGAGAGAGAAAGATAGAGAGAGATAGAGAGAGAGAAGAGAAGGGGGGGGGGGGAGAAAGAGAGACAGGGAGATGGAGGGTATAGAAAGAGATAGAGAAAGAAAGCGGGAGAGATAGGGGGGGGGAAGAGGTTATTCTGGGTTACCCATTAGTCTAATATCGGTCAACACAGCGTTTCTCCAGTTCACGGATTAGCATCAGCAGGAAGAGCGGTTGAGGGGACGCGGGCGCAGAGCCAGGTAAACAGACCCCTGCATAATACATGGAGGCATCACAAACACGATGTAGGAAGTATTCCAACAGTGCTCTGACACAGCACTCTACGGTGTGGCCACAGAAGGGCTGGCACCGGTTTACATCAGAAAAGACAAACATGATCCTATTAGGGGACGGACGGACGGACGGACGGACAGATGGATGGACAGACAGATAAAAAAGACAGCCAGGCAGAAAGGTGGGCAGACAGACAGACGGACGTCCGGACAGACAGACACGCAGACAGACGGAGGGACAGACCCACCTCGTAGGAGCTGCGGACCAGCTTGAAGATGTCCACCTCGGGGTGGGGCTCGCCGTCGTCCGTCAGCAGGGAGTGGAGGTGGGGGATGGGGGGCAGGGTGCTGTCCTTATTGGTCACACTGTCCAGGTACCTACACACACACACACACACACACACACACACACACACACACACACACACACAATCAGACAAGACTCTGTATATAATAATACATTATGTATTATAGGACAGATATAACATATAGGAACATATATAGTATTATATGCATGCAGTACATACAGTAAAGTATATAATACATCATATATTATAGAACAGGTACTGCATATTTATGAGAGAATGGAATCTGCTTTATTGACACTTCATATTCCAAGTGCTGTATTGAAGTCCCAGCTGTATACACACACACGCACGCGCACACACACACACACACACACATACACTCTCACACACACACACACACACACACACACACACACACACACACACACACACACACACACTCGCCCGCCCACCTGCCGAGCACGGTCAAAGCCTCCCCGTCGTCCTTGCAGCAGAGCAGCTGGTGGATGTTGGCGTGCAGCACGGACAGCGCCAGCTGGAAGATGACCTTGATGCCCTCGTAGAAGAAGCAGTCCACCACCACCACGGCACTCTCGAAGGGCATGACGCTGAGGAACACGGTGAGGAACCAGGACAGGGAGATGGTGGAGATCACCCCCAGGTCCTGCATGCAGTCGTACAGCTGGGGCACGTACTCCCTGGCCAGCTCCTCAAACACACCCTGGTCCACCAGAGCTCCTGTGGAGAGGAGAGAGGCGGTGGGGGGGGGGGGGGAAATTAGCTTTTCCTTTGATGAGCGTTGCCATCTTCAAAGAACACAACATTAGCAGGCACTTCTCCAGTAAGCATGCTAACTATGCTAGCAACTTGCTATCTGCACAAGAAAGAGAAAAGAGGGTTGCCACATTGGCTGCAAATTGACAAGCCTGCCAGAACATTATTCGTTCGACAATCCACCGTTCCAACTCAACTAAGGTCGAGTGACATGCTGCTGTCTCACAGAATCACAAAGCATAGCAAGCCTTTTTCAGAGGGCGAATTTGTGAAGGAATGCATGGTGGAGGCTGCTTAGCTGGTCACCCCGGACAGTGAAGCCCATTTTGAGAACATTAGCCTGTCACGGAGATCAGTTACACGGAGGGTGGAATCTTAGTTCCCAGTTGGAGAGGAAAGTGACAGATTTCAAAGTATTTTTCACTTGCGCTGGACTACAGTATGGACATTAAGGACACTACACAACAACTGTTTGTCTTTATCAGAGGGATAAACGAGAACTTTGAAATTACATAGGAATTTCTTTCCATGGAATCATGAAAAGGGACTACTACGGGACAAGACTTATTCAACAGCGTTTCTGCTTGCCTCAAACGACAGAATTGGTCATGGGATAAATTGGTAAATGTCACTACCGATGGTTCTCCAAATCTTACGGGCAAAAACGTGGGCCTTTTGAAGAGAATTCAGGACATAGTGAGAGAGGTGTCGCCGCACTCTGAGGGAACTTTCTTGCATTGCATTATCCACCAAGAATCTCTGGGTAAATCTGTACTTGGACTGGAGCATGTTCTTTGAGTGGTTGTGAAACTGGTAAACTTTGTCAGAGCTAGAGGACTCAATCACTGTAAATTCATTCAACTGTTAGAGGACACTGACGCAGAGCATGGTGACTTACTTTATCATTCAAACGTTTGCTGGTTAAGTCAAGGGAGAGTATTTAAACGGGTGCGAGATTTGAGAGAGGAGATTGGCATGTTTATGGACAGTGTAGGTAAAGCTTTTAGGTTTTCCCCAAACTGCATGATGGCTGCACGACTTTGCATTTGCCATAGACATTAACGTAAAACTACAGGGGGGAAAATGTGTTTGTGCATGAACTGTACAACCACGTGAAGGCATTCAGAGCCAAGCTGGTGTTGTTCACCAGGCAGTTAAGAGACATGTCATTCATTCCTTTTCCGACACTGGCTTCTGTGGAGGTGTCACCACCCAGCGCAGTGAGATACAGCGGCTGTACATACTGTCAGACTTGCAAAACATACTGTCAGGCTTGCAAGTTTACGCAACGCTTCTCTGACAACGCCAAGATTGAAGATTCACTGGAACTTGTGTCACGCGCCCTTTCTCATGATTATGAGAAAGCACCACCGAACATGCAGCTGGAGCTTATTGATCTCCAGTGTGACACGACACTCCGGGAGGAAACCATCACTCTGTCCAGGTTCTATGCCTCATTGAGTGAAACACAGTTAGCTCACACGCGACGGCTGGATCAGAGTAGGTTGGTGCTGTTTGGCTCCACACACACACACACACACACACACACACACACACACTCACACACAGACACACAGACACACGTACCTACGACCCTGGTGTTGTAGTAGTCAGGCAGCATCCTCTCACACAGCGCCACCAGCAGCCAGAAGGCCTCCTCCTCCTTGGCGTACAGCAGCAGCACTGACGTCACGATGTTCATCGCCTGGAGGGGACGGGAACCTAGATTAGGGTACTCCCAGGAGCAGTCAGGACAGAGATAGAAGTGGCACACGGTGCGTGCGTCTGTCTGTCTGTCTGTCTGATTATGTCTGTGTGTGTGTGTGTGTGTGTGTGTCTGAGAATCTATGTGCGTGTTTCTGAGAATGTATGTTTGTGAGTGTGTGTGTGCATCTGACAATATATAAATGTGTGTGTGTGTGTGTGTGTGTGTGTGTGTGTGTGTGTGTGTGTGTGCGTGTGTACCTGGCAGTAGCCTATGTTGGGGTTTCTGAAGGCGTAGGCGGTGAGCACCCTCCGCAGGGCGGCGATGCCCATCTCGTTCTGGAAGGCCGGGTGCTCGGGCAGCGAGCGGTGCAGGTCCCTCTCGATCTCCTCGGTTGCCAGATTGTACTTCCCCATCGACTTCTCCACCAGGTCCTCGTAGTAGCCCGGGTGGGTCGCCATCTCGTTGATTGCCCCTGAGGAGAGACGGAGTAACCACCGTTAAATAAACCACTCTGGTGTACGTCTCGTTATGGACGTGTCTGTTTTTTTTTTGTCGTTCGAGTTTTCTTTTCATGTCAAAGTAGTCCACGTTAAAAGCTATTAGAACCGTAATAATACGTTTTACAGCAAAGTCCTACAATTGTAATGGATCCGATGCCATTCTGAATAACGTTTCTCGTTTATATTCACTCTGGCAACCTGGGGTCTCACGCCATTACGACGGCGTTCAATTTCAAACTCGACACTATTTGTGTGAACTGTGGGAGGCAGCACGCAGTCATACATAATACATGGTTCTTCTCTCCTTTCTTGCCTCAGGCAGACTCCCTAACAGTGAGGACCTTTCTGTATTTTCTTTTATTATTGTGTACTTTGTTTCATCTCTTCAGGCTAAAGATTTACTGTCTCTCCTAAAGACCTCCTCATCTCCTCTATCCCCCCCCCCCCCCATATGGTTTCTCTCCTATAAATATTATTATAAATAATAATAATAATAATTATTATTATTATTATTATTATTATTAAAAAAAATAAAATAAAAGGGAAAAGTAATTATTCCTTCTTCTAGCATTGTAACTGCCAATGGCCCCTAGTTTTGGCATAGATTACTTTTGTATGATTACTGATGGAGAGATGATTCACTTACAACAAATACAAATACATTTGTCTATGTGAGTCACTTTGGATAAAGGCCCCTGCTAAATGCCAAACATTTAAATGTAGGCAGCCATTAATGGGCACACCATTGCAACACAGGCCTAAAGGCCAATGCACACGGCGTTGCGATTTTGTCGCACGACAACATTCGATTCTCAATTCACACCAATGAATGAATGAATGTGAATGGAGAATCGAATGTTGTCGTGCGACAATATCGCATCGCACGCCGTGTGCATTGTCTCATTGGGTCTCATTCAAAACAATGGAATCGAATTTGGCGGTGCAACAAATTCGCACGCCGTGTGCATTGGGCTTAACCATTCAAAAGAGTGTGGGGGGGGTGGGGTTCTTTTCAAATAGAGTACAGCAACCCCCAGGGGAAGAAGAGCCTATTGAACCAGTCTCTCTCAACAAAAAATAAACACTCTTCTGGTTCAGTCAAACACACACGACGGAGACAAGTACTACAGTCAGACTGTGTCCTACCACAGCGAGAGTACAGGGGACCGAGAACCAGCACTCCAACTCTCTATCCATGTCAGCTAGTGGGCACACACGACAGAGACAGCTAACTCGTTAACAGACTCTAATGCCTCCAGGAAGTGCAGGTGTGTGTGCAGCACACAAGGACACTCCCGGACATCACTGACAACAATGGAAGGTACAATAAGTCAATAAAGGAGTGGAACGGTTTAGAACAGATAGATAGATATACAGACAGACAGACAGACAGACAGACAGACTACACAGGTGGAGAGATAAGCACTAGCGGTTAGCTCGGTCGTGTGGCGAGGCCTGTTGACGAGATAGGAGGCGGGCTGAAATAAACCAAACTGTTTTGCATACTACAGATTGAGTCTGAAAAGAAGCGTCCACACACCGAGCTGTTTAGCATATTGCGAAAGCATGTTGACACGCTCTTCTGTGACTTTTACAGTTCTTCTGGCTTAGGTATAGAAATATGTCATCGCAAAGGCCACAGAGTGCATCTCTAAACTCCAAACCAACTCCTACACAAACACTTTCTATGTGTGGTCTTAAGTGTGTGTGTGTGCGTGTGAGTGTGAGTGTGAGTGTGAGTGTGAGTGTGAGTGTGAGTGTGAGTGTGAGTGTGAGTGTGAGTGTGCGTGTGCGTGTGCGTGTGTGCATGCGGTAGGTAGTGAAAGTGGAGCAGAGTGCAAGCTTAGCTAGAGGTTCACTGCTGTTTCACCAGATGGGAATGGTCTGCCAAGGCCAAACTAATGAATTTTTTAATGAAGGCTTTAGTTTATTTTTCATTGCATAACCCCAATGCACTTAGAAAAGCCCAGCTAATATTGGGACTGTCGATACTGAGAATTCAGTTTAATAGTACACTATTCACTGCTCAAACAAATGTGTGCGTGTGCGTGCACAAACTGCATAAATGCATAAACTACAATGGTCAGAGGACGATGCAAAGTTGTTGTTGAGTACATCTCTGAGGATAACTATGACGTCCATGTTTTTACATCATAGGTTTTTCACCTGTGGTAAGTATACTATCTGTGGGTTTCGCTACACGCTCTTGTACGTGTCTGTGTGAGCGTGTGGAGTGTGTGAGTGTGTGTGTGTGTGTGTGTGTGTGTGTGTGTGTGTGTGTGTGTGTGTGTGTGCAGCATGAAGGAACTGGTAAGTATGGTATGAGCAAGTAGCAAATTATTTTCTAACACTTCTCCTGACGTTCAACCCCTCCCCGCCCACTCCGCCCCCAAGTCTATTAGCTTCCTTAGTTACAACCAAATAATCCATTAAAATAAACCATTAAAGAACAATTACACTACACGCAACAACATAGGATAGCAACTTACACGCAACCATGTGAGATATAGATAACATGCAGGGGAAAATATTTCGCTGTATTTTTGATGGAATACATGGAAAAGGTGGATGTTCGTTCTGTGCAGGAGTCAGGCTAATTATTGTTATTATAATTGTTTATCTTTGTCTTAAGGTTGTTAAATTCAAAAAAACTAAAAAACATTTATAATAATTGGCTATTGAATTTTCTCATCCAACAGACAGCTTTGCTGTACATTTCATGTCCTGGCCCGTGTTGAATGTGGAGTGTGAGTATAAAGGTGGTGGCATAAAGGTACAGTGTTCCCACACCTTCTGAAACATCAAATTCAAGCACATTTCAAGGACTTTCAAGCACCTTTCAAGCACTTTTCAAGGACTCAATTCCCTCAAATTCAAGGACCCAACACAGCATAGTTTGAGACAGAACCAAAACATTTTTGAATAAAAAAAAATTTGAGAGAGAGAGAGAGAGGGGGGAGGGATTCAAGCACTTCCAATGACCTTCCAATGTCTATTTTCAAAAACGTTTAAGACCTTGATTTCTTTTTCTCAAATTCACAAACTTTCAAGGATTTCTAGGACCCGTGGGAACCCTGTAGGTACATAGGTAGGTGTGTGTGTGTGTGTGTATGTGTATGTGTGTGTGTGCGTGCGTGCGTATTCTCACCAGAGAATAGCAGCCACATCTCTCCCCTCATATTTTCAGGGATTCCCTTCAGCACCAGGTCCTTGGTCTTCTCTGTGCGGTACATACACACGCCCTGACCGTACTCTGTGAAGTGGTTCTTCCACGCCTGCTCCTTCAGAAACTCCTTCGCCTGAAGACAGAGAGGCAGAGAAATACAAACATTTGAAGAGACTTTCATGCCAATAAAAAAGAAAGAGAGAAAGAGAGAGAGATTACCAAACATCTATATTTATTGTGACAAAGTCTGATTCTTCTGTTACAAAAGAAAGTGAGAGTGTGTGTGATATTTCTGTACTGAATGTTTTCTGCCCTAACTGAGCTGTTTGACAACAAAATTTCCCCATTGGGGACAATAAAGGTTTTCAATCAATCAATCAATAGAGGGAAAGTGAGCATGAAATTACAAGCACAGAAACTATTATTCCAATTTTCCTTTCGAAGAGGCAAGAGGAATTTCATTAGGGTTTGTTTACTTCAATTAACTCTGGTCCACACGCACACATGCACACACACACACGTACACACACACGCACACAGGCACACACACACACACGTACACACACGTACACACACACACACACACACACTTCATCAGCAGCTCAGTACAAGCTTTTGAACTTTATCACTTTGCTGACATCCTGATGGAGGTGAAGGCAGGGAACAGAACAGAGAGTGCAAGCCAAGCATTGTTTCCTATCAAGGTAGAGGCTGACTCCCATGTGTGTGTTTGGGAGTTAGTGAGGAGCCTGGCCTGGTTTGAGGATCTGAGAGGAGTTGCAAACAGTTAGTGCTTCCCTGTAGCTTGATATACTGTACGGACACACACACACACTCACACACACACACACACACACACACACACAAACTTAAGTTCATGCTCTACAGTCCATCGAGTTCCACAAACAGTGTTTCCCTTCAGACCCACATTGTACCTTTCAGTACATCTGAGGACCGTATCTGTAACCCTTACATGACCGTGTCTGACCGTGTGTGAGCGTACCAGTTTGGGGTTGAACTCCTCGGGCGAGCGGCGGCGGTACATGGTCATGAGGGCCTGCGTGGCGGTGGGCACGCTGTTGTCGTTGAGGTTGAACTGGCGCTCGCTCTCGCCCTCCGAGCCCAGGCTGCGCTGGGAACTGCTGGAGAGGAGGGAGCCCTGAGAGTACACCTGGAGGAGAGAGGGAGGGAGGGAGAGAGGGAGGGAGGGAGAGAGGGAGAGAGAGAGAGAGAAGGTGGGAGGAGTGGGGGGGAAGAGAGAGACAGAAAGAAAGAAAGAAAGAAAGAAAGAAAGAAAGAAAGAAAGAGAGAGCGATGAGTAGGCGGGAGAGAGAGGAGTGGTGGGGGAGAGAGAGAGAGAGAGGTGGGGGGGAAGAGAGAGAAAGAGAGTGAGTGAAAAACTGGTTTAGGATCATAGGACGAGCCACGAATGCTGCGTGTGTTACAGAGTTTCAACAGAGCTGTCGTGGGGACTGCAGGAGAGTCGAGGACCCTGCGACCCTGCAACCCTGCAACCCGGCACACACAGGGGAGGAAAGGTCCAGACACATGCCAATGATGTACACTTTATTAGGAACACTATATACTCACACTGGGTACACTGCCTTCACTCTCAAAACAGCCTCAATTCAAGAAGGTGTACAGGAGTTCCTAATAAGGTGTTTAGTGAGTGTATACATTATGTTCAGGGGTGCACATAACTTTTTGGGGCCAGTGCTCAGAGGAGCACCTAGGGATGCTGCTTGGTGCTCCCCGAGCTCGCGAGTCACGACCCGTCCCACAGGATGGATAAAAAAGGGATACATGGATATATTATTAGCAAAACGACATTTATTCATAAATAAAGATGAACGACCAAATTATTGTGTGCAAAACAAAAGAAACAAATGCAAAATCAAATGACTGCTCTTTAAGAATGAAAGTCTGTCCGACTCCTTTAAACACAATGAAATCAACTGACATCTCTTTAAGCACTAACTGAATGTCTGTTCTTTAAACACACTGAAATAAACTGACATCTCTTTAAGCACTAACTGAATGTCTGTTCTTTAAACACACTGATATAAACGGACATCTCTTTAAGCACTGCTCTGTTCTGTAAACACTGAAATCAACTTTTCCACATAAAAAAAAAAAAAAAAAAAGAGCTGTTGGTGCGCAAGAGCGCCTTCATGCGGCTGATCTGCCGCGCAGCATGCATTTTGGCGACGCATGCGCACTGGCGCACCAGTTATGTGCACCCCTGATTATGTTATAGTCAGTGTATGAATATACTGGATGCATGTCCCTGCACAGCTGTGTGACAAAGATGGACAGAGGAGCGTTTGGTTCTGGTGCTAAAATCACATCAGCGAAGATGTAAGGGGAGGCTGGTGGAGGTAGAAATTGGAGGACGGGCTCATTGTAACGCATTGGAATGGAATGAGGAACGGTATCAAACAGGCGTGAGGCGTTCCATGCATTACAATGAGCCCTCCTCCGATTTCTACCTCCACCAGCCTCCACTGATGTAGATTGCCCAGAGGTGCTTCTCCTCTCTCTCCTCTGCTTCTCTCTCTCCTCTGCTTCTCTCTCTCTCTCTCTCCCCCCCCCTCTCTCTCTCTCTCCCCCTCCCTCTCCCTCCCTCTCTCTCCCTCCCTCCCTCCCTCACCTCGTCATCTGAGCTGTTGAGGCTGCCCGTGGTCTCTCTCTCCAGGTAGATCTTGGAGGTCGTCTGCTGCAGGAAGTCAGAGATCCTCTGGACCAGGAAGTCGCGGTCCTTCAGGTTGGCGAACAGGAAGGTCATCCTGTTCTTGGTGCTGATGGACAGTGGTCTGGGCAGCACGTTGGAGCTGTCCGCCTTCTCCACGATGGTCACCTGGGCCGACACACGCACACGCACCACACACACACACCACACATGCACACCACACACACACCACACACACACATCACACACACACCACACACACAGTTTCAACCAAACTTCAACCAAACTTATGCGAGTAAGAGTAAACAAATGTATGCGAGTATTTCTAATCTCCTATTCAACACCATTATAGTTCTATTCCTAATAAAAGTGTTAGGTAGTATTAAATGTATAACAGTATACCAAATGTATAGTCATTTATGTTTATCAATGTTTTTGTAGATCAATTGAGTAATATAATATTTGTCATAACCCCCTGGTTTATACATCTGGTACCAAACATCACAAGCTCGAGGGTGCCCCTATGTGCACCTACTTGCACTTCACACTGTCTGCTCCACCAGTGATTGAGGTTGTGTGCATGTGAATGTGTGTGTGTGTGTGTGTGTGTGTGTGTGTGTGTGCGCGTGCGGATGTGTGTGTGCGTGTGTGTGTGTGCGTGTGTGCATGTGTGCGTGCGTCTGAGTTTAAGATGGCTGACGAGGATACGATGTGACATCAGTGCAGAGTGGAGGATTCCTGAGCACCGTGACGAAGTGTGTGTGTGTGTGTGTGTGTGTGTGTGTGTGTGTGTGTGTGTGTGTGTGTGTGTGTGTGTGTGTGTGTGCGTGCGTGAGACTAAAGCAGACTGGGAACGACAGCCCTCCACCTGAGTGTTGCTGCTCTTTTTCCCTCCCCTGCAAGCCCCTTTGAGCATGAAAAACACGCACGCATGCACACACACGTCCCTACAGAATACAGAATAAGTGCCCTAGCAGTAGTCCCCTCACCGCCCCCCCAGTCTAGCCCTACAGCCCCACCTCTCTGAGGGGGATGATGAGGCTGCACAGGATCTCCTCCTTGCTGGTGAAGCAGATGTAGTTGGTGGAGACGAACATCTGGCCCAGGATGTGCATCTTGTTGAAGGGGGTCCACAGGGTGCAGTCCGTGTGCCCGTCCAGCTTCTCGTCCTTGGGCAGGCGGAACAGCGCCCGGTAGCGCTCGCTCTTAGCCCTGGCGTCCAGGTCCCTGAGGGCAGGAATCAACAAAACAGCAAGTTAGATAGTTGTTGACAACAGCAGTCGGTGAACATGTTTGTTCCGTTTAGAACAGTGACAGTTTACCTTTTCCTATGCAATTTGAAATGAAGCAGGCTGCCTTTTGATCCTATATTTAGATATTCTATGACAACTACAACAAACTACAGTGTAGTTTTAGAGCATGGAAAACATCAGAACATAACGTATAATGGCGAGAAGAAAAGGCCGTCATCTAAACAGCTACTTGAGATCACCGGAGGAAAAGCATTTCTCTCAGAAGTAGAAAACATAAATGTTGGAGGCATATGTCCAGCGCAGCTAAAACAGGCCGGGGTACAATGCTGCTGAGCGGACTGAACTTGGCATCCCTTGTGGCTCTTTTAATAGCTTGGCCGACAGCCACATTTTTATGCTTCAAACTACACTTTTAGTGTTGTAATCCATAACTCGTTACTGGCCGACTTTTACTAGGTAATTACCTTTGCGACACCTAAGCTTGCGTCATTGTCCGAGGTTGTAAACCTACTGCCCTCAGCCACAGATCCCAGCCCTCTCAGCCGTATCTTCACATGGACGCCCTATACAATTTGCTGGTTAAAATGGAGCGGTCATGCATTCATATTCTTGGTCTCAAGGTGCTTTTTACGATTCCACATTGTATTCCGGAGTACATTGAACTATATTGATGCGAAGAGACACTAGCAGTCTACTTCAATAAAATGAAAATATCCCCCCAGTTCTCTAAGGGCTGAGGATACTATATCAACAGCTTGTTTGTTTTATAGACTGTAGCCATTACGCAATAAGGCTGAACAACTCCCCCTCTGGCTGGCTCGATTGGTGTGATCAGAGTCAGGTGGGAGGATGTTAAATCCTATTATAAGGTTTTCAGATGTCTATTAGGTCTATCTTTATTTTATTTTATTCTATTTTCGACTTTTTGTATTATTTATTTTAGTCTACTATACGATTAATCACTTTATTTTGTGGTTTGTGGTCTGAGCTGCTGTAACGCCTGAATTTCCTCTCAGGGATCAATAAAGTATCTACCTATCTATCTATCTATCTATCTATTATGTGGCCTTTTCACCAAAGATCGCCGTTAACGGCTGCATCATAATCAACCACAGCAACCCAGCCTGTGATGTGGACGCCCCACTGGGCCTCCACTACCAGGTCAGCCTACTTGAGTTTAGCACCAGGCCCCCCTCAACAACGGTATCAACCTCACCTCAATTAAACTCCTCTCGACTCTTGATAGTGGACAGGTTATTTGACGGACTGATTCACAAAACTCCCCCCGATACACAACAAACTTAGGGAAGCCTCACTGACCAATCCTCCAGAGAGTAGACAGGTTCTTCTGCGCCGTAGTAACAAAGCCCCCCCCCCCACACACACACACACACACACACACACACACACACACACACACACACACTTCCTCCTCCAAACCCAACCCAAACCTCACCTCTTGAGCGCCGACACCTTCTTGGGGGACTTCCTCTTGAGCTTGGGCAGCGAGCGGTCCTGCTCGAAGCCCTTGTTGTCCAGCAGCTGGCGCATGGCGATGTTGGCCAGCTGCTCCATCAGCTTGAAGGTCTCGTTGATGTTGAGGAAGACGGAAAAGACGTACTCGCTGTCCCGCGTGCTCACCTTCGGACAGACACATTCAGTTCAGCTACTCTGGGAGGACGGGAGAGTGAGCACGAACTATAACTACACCTCTTTATTGTAAAAACCTACACATTCCGGATTTGTTTTGCATAAATGACGAGGCTTCATTTTGTAGCCAATCAAAGTATTGTTGGTAGGCAAACACCACATAAAACACTTGGCACTCTAGGTGGTGAGTGTTCTGGAATTATTTGGCAGTTGTCAGTGCTCACCTTGACCATGTCAGGCAGAAGGAGGGTGGCACTTTTCTCACACTGGGTGATGTCAGCCCAGCGGTTCACCAGCTTGACTGAGGTGGGGGGGGTAAGAGTGGGAGGGGGAGAGGGC
The DNA here is from genome assembly GCF_963989245.1 of Nansenia antarctica. Lineage (NCBI taxonomy): Eukaryota > Metazoa > Chordata > Actinopteri > Argentiniformes > Microstomatidae > Nansenia > Nansenia antarctica. The sequence goes on from NC_137676.1 coordinate 62,937,445, forward strand.
GTGGGGAGAGATGGGGGTGGAGAGAGAGAGAGAGGGTGATTGAGAAGGAGAATACGAGGAAGGAGAAGAAAGAGTGAAGGCAGAAAGAGGAGGAGGGGAGGAGAGGGGGGGAGTGAAAGAAGGAAATAGCGAGGAAAGTGAAGCAGGAGCAGGCGGAGGAGGGCAAATAGTGGGTGAGATTAGAGGCGACGGAAAGCAAGCAAGGGAGAGATAAGAATGGGGAGAGGGAGAGAGACCAGTTGAAATATACATCTTAAACTATCTTAAAAATGCAACCCAAAAAGACTTCAAAGACGTGCCCCAGTTCTGGGTCTTCAGAGGGGGGTTTTGGAGTGCAGAGTGCAGACTGCAACGTTTAATAGAACATATGAACACATCTCTATACTTTTGAAGGGAACTTCTGCAGGGGCATTTTGCTCGAATTATGATTAGAATAATAATAATTAAGCCCTTTCCTGGGAAATCAAAGAGAGTTTCAGAAATGTTGGGTGTGTATCTGAGTAGAGTTAATATTTGGTGGTGTGTTTGTTGATGGTGTAATCTATTGTGGCATGCGCGGGCGTGCGTGCATAAGTGCATATATGCGTGTGTACGATCACGTGTGCATCTTTGTGCCAGCGGTCCCTGCCCTCTTTGCACAGCATGTAGGAGTAGAGACATAGTCAGGTGGTGTGTGTGTGTGTGTGTGTGTGTGTGTGTGTGTGTGTGTGTGTGTGTGTGTGTGCGGAAGGGGGGAGCGCATGCGTGTGTGGGGGTTTGCGAGTGTGTGTGTGTGTGGCCTTACCCTCTTTGCCCAGCATGTAGGAGTAGAAGCAGAGGTGGTTGATGCTGAGGTAGAGCCAGCCCTGGCGTGGCACCTTGCCCTTCCAGTAGCTGCAGGAGTAGTAGTTGACCAGCTTCTCCTCCTCCGGCATGCCAAACAGCTTACGGAACTTGGCCATGGCCTCCTTGAACTTGTCCGTGTCGTCGTCCTCCTTGACGTCATGGTTCTTGTTGTACTCTGCGATGATGCCCTTCGATGAGGGGGAAGGAGAGACAAGAAGAAGGGATGATCGAGAGAGAGAGAGAGAGAGAGAGAATTAGTTTTTAGTCGTATGAGGGGGGGATGGAGAGAGTGACTAGAAGTGAGAGATGGGGATTCATGTTTCTTTCACTCAACCCATAATAAGAGCTGCAATAGTTGAATTAGGGTTAGGCTGAGAGAGACGGAGAGGGAGAGGGAGAGAGAGTGACAGAGAGAGACAAAGAGTGGGAGAGGGAGAGAGAGGGAGAGACAGAGAAAGAGAGAGGGAGAGAGGGAGAGAGGAAGAGAGAATATAGAGAGAATGTATCAGAGAAAGGACAGAGGTAATCTTTTATTCCTGGAATGGCCGACAGTAAATCACATCTGTCTGGTTCTCTTAATCTGTTTATTCTGTAAGAAACCCAAACCAATTACTCACATGAACCAGAGGGTGTATGTGTGTGTGTGTGTGTGTGTGTGTGTGTGTGTGTGTGTAGTTCTACAATCCTGCATGCATGTCTGTGTGTGCGCGTGCGTGTGAGTGCTTGTAAATCATCAATCAATCAAACTTTAATTATACATCGAATGCAACTCCATGTGCTGAACATAAAATGTTTGTGTGTGTGTGCGTGTGTGTGTGTGTGTGTCTGTGTCTGTGTGTGTGTGTGTGCGTGTGTGTGTGTGTGTGTGTGTGTGTCCTGCCAGCTGTCTGCCCTTGTGTTAGGGCTACTGGAGTAACAGGGTGTCTTACTGCAGATTTGCCTCCAGCAGTGGTTATGTTGGCATCTTGACTGTACCAGTTTGACTGCATGCTTGGAAAGCACTGGATTCTTCAGCATTCAGTTCTCATAACATACCATAACATATTTTGACGATATATGTCAAAATATGATCTTCAAAAACACTGACCAAAGCCAAAACAAAGTGAACCATTTCTCCAAACACCCCATGCATATACTCACGCATACACGCACACACACACACATGCACGCAGACGCACACACGTGAAGTCACCTGAACTTTGCCCTTGACGAAGGTGGTGATGTCGTTCTCGTTGTCGAAGATGGAGAGAGTCTGCAGGAGGTTCTGCTCCAGCCACTCCCAGTGTTCTGTGATCTCCTTACGAGAGGTCCCTGGGAGAGGGGGAGGGAGAGAGGGGAGGAGGGAGAGAGGGGAGAGGGGGAGGGGAGGAGGGAGAGAGGGGAGGAGGGAGAAAGGAGAGAGGGGAGGAGGGAGAAAGGAGAGGGGGAGGGAGAGGGGGGAGGAGGGAGAGAGGAGAGAGGAAGGGCAGGAGAGAGGGGAGGAGAGAGAGAAGACAAGCTGGTGAGGGCAGGTCACACACTCACTGCTTCCTGTCCCAGTGATTCTACTTCCCTCATGTCATCCAGGAACATTGCATCATACTATACTATTACTGTATACCCTTCCCAAGCTCACTCATATGGCATACTAATCTTCACCCAGAGGTGTGCATTTTGTCACTCCCCCTCATATTATTCAATTGTCACTTGGTTTTGTTGTTGTTGTTTGTGGTGTGAGCTGCTGTAACACCTGAAATTCCCCTTAGGGATCAATAAAGTACGATCTCTCTATCTCCATTTAAAAGCATTGGATTGGTGCAAGTGTGGCTGGGTGGAGAACAGGAGTTCAGGCTAGTAGTATGTGATTTAGGTTTCACTCATAGGCAGGGTAGTAGTGTGTGATTTAGGATTCACTCATAGGCAGGGTAGTAGTGTGTGATTTAGGATTCACTCATAGGCAGGGTAGTAGTGTGTGATTTAGGATTCACTCATAGGCAGGGTAGTAGTGTGTGATTTAGGATTCACTCATAGGCAGGGTAGTAGTGTGTGATTTAGGATTCACTCATAGGCAGGGTAGTAGTATGTGAATTAGGATTCACTCATAGACAGGGTAGTAGTGTGGGATTTAGGATTCACTCATAGGCAGGGTAGTAGTATGTGATTTAGGATTCAGTCGTAGGCAGTCTGAGCACAGAGACGACAGTAACAAGCTCTTCAGCCGGCCAATTAGACCTAATCTAGACAGCCACAACTCACAAACATTATACCCTGCCCACGGTCTCCTCTCCGCCTGGACAATTTACTGCCAGACATCTCTATGGCTACGGGCTACGGCAGGCTAATGGGCTAATTAGCCATCAGACGTAGTACTGTGAATAAGAGACAAACATTGTTCAATATTGTAGCCTTAAAAAAGATAACAAACGACGTGTCTATGAGCTATCCTCTGGGATGGAATACACATATCTGTTGATGCATTGGGTTATTTTCAAGCCCCCCAAAAATGAAATTCAAACCATTAAAACACTATCCATTGGGATAGCATTTAATTCTTTGTGGCTTGAAAATAATACAATGCATAGCTTCTCCAGGTAAAGCTACGTTCAGAGCCATGTTGATATAGATAGAGCTCGAGCTACTTAGCAAATAGCCGTAGCATGAGTGGAATCTGAGAAGGGAAGGGGGGGGGGGGGGGGGGCAGAGCCTGCAAGCACAGAAACCACAGCGCAGTGTGCTCTAATGTAGCTACTGTGAGTGCTGCTCATCCTCCATCATTCTCCCCGGCAGATAGCCCGGCGTGGAACATGTTTTCCCTGCATTAGAGTGGTCTGCTGCTGGCAGACTGATCTATCACTGTGTGTGTGTGTGTGTGTGTGTGTGTGTGAGTGTGTGTGTGAGGATAGAGGACAGGGAGGGGAGGGAGCGGTTGCCATTTCAAAGGGCAGCCATCCTGAGTCCTCTCTCTGGGCTTCCATTTCTGAGAAGCAGAGGCTCTTCAAACCCTCAGTATTCTTATCTTATTCTTTCCTCTGTCAATATAGGAGGACAAAGCTAACACCCACACACACACACACACACACACACACACACACACACACACACACACACACACAGACAGACAGACACACACACACACACACACCTAATCTACCCTCTCTGACATCCCTCCTTTAACCCCTGGATTAAGCTACAGACTGCTGAGTTCCATTGTGTGATGCTTCAGTGAGCGGAGAGATGGATTTCGGAGTCTATGAGAACCAGACCCTGGTCCTCATTACCGCTGTGTTTCTGACGCTGTGACATCTCCAATTACTACACCATCTTGTAGAGAATAATAAATCATCTTCCATTTCGCCATCCTTTGTGTGTGTGTGCGTGTGTGTGTGTGTGTGTGTGTGTGTGTGTGCGTGTGTGTGTGTGTCATCAGTCTAAATTTAGGCATTTGTGATCTTGTGTTGTTGAGTCAAATTAGCACTATGCAGGAGAGATGACATTGTATAGCTGACACTCTGGGGTGCTGAAGGCGTGAAAGGATGATTTGGGTTTTCAGTCAGTAAGACAGTATCTTATCGGGGGTTGACAGCTATTAGTAGCCTAGTCTATTGGCTTTTTCATAAGCTCAGTAGCTTAATAGAGGACATTCAGGCATGTTACATCTACATTAGCATTTTTGGCATTTAGCAGACGCCTTTATCCAAAGCAACTTACAACAAATACATTTCTCTAAGTAAGTGAATCATCTATCCATCAGTCATCGCAAGTCATACTAATCTATGCCAGGGCCACGGGCCATTGGCAGTCACAATGCTAGAAAGCTTTTTTTCTATATATATATATATATAATTTACAATAGAGAAACTGCACAGGGTGGTAGAGATTGCAAACGTTATAGACAGATTGTGGACATGTAACATCACTGTGCGAGTGAGGTCAGTGTATGTAGCGTGAAATGGCAAACCAAGCTACTTTAGCTAATGAGCCAAAAATATTGATTCCGGGTGTCTGTTTCCCAGACATCCCCTTTAAGACCATTGGGGCATGATGTCATGACTGGGGTTTGGAAGCCAACAGGGGGATAAGCAGGATGTGAGGACATCATGCAGGAAACATACAGTGGGCAACATGTGTATGTGCATGTGTGTGTGTGTGTGTGTGTGTGTGTGTGTGTGTGTGTGTGTGTGTGACAGTATCTACAGTCCATACCATGGGCGATGAGCCAGTAGACTAGGGAGTCAGGCGTCTGGTAGAGGATCCTGTACGGAGCCACGCGTGCGCTGGAGTCCAGGACCACATCCAGAGTCCCCACCAGCAGACCTGTGGGAAGGGCCGGGAATACCGTGGTTAGGGCGGAAAAGAGGACGGGAACACCTGGGAATATCATGACCAGATCATACACAACAAAAGCATTGGGGATATTGTGAATATTGAGGAATGCACCTATGGCCGTTGAAGGATACAAGACAAAACTGTAAACTAACAGACTCTAGGGCAATTATTTCTCTTGTCCCTGCAATGTCGAGGAACTGAAACCTAAGAATTTTACTCTTGTATAAACTTGAGTGAACTTGAAAGAGATGTAACAATACACTTGAAACTTGATCAGCTACGAGGAAGAGAATCCTGAGGGCTAGTCAGGAGGGTAGAACGTTCCAGGACGTTTGCGTAGACAGGTGCTGTGTAGAACAGGCATGCGTGTCTACTGTGTAGTCACGTCAGGTCAACACAGCGCATTTCTGCAACGCTGTGAACGTTTCATCTCACTTCATCTACACTCCTCGTTGTCTGAGAAAGGGAGGTGATACATTTTGGCCTGATGGGCAGGAGCTGTGGTGTTGGTGGATGTATCCACGTTCGGTATTGTGTGTGCGTGCGTGCGTGTGTGTGTGTGCTGTCGTCCTGGGTGTAGCCATCCAGCCTGCCAACCAAACGTCCCTACGGTATAATAAAGATTGACTTGAATTTCGGCCTGATAAACAGCAGCTGTGGCTTTCATCCCTGACTCAGTGCTGTGTTGGGGGGAAGTGAGACGGAGTACAGATCAGGTTTCCTCTGTGTAACCAATCGATCAGGAGCGAAGGTGAGGCTAAAGTCACCTGGGAGAGAGGACGACTCTCTCCTCTAATTGAATGAACGAAGCACGGAGAGAGGGATGGACAGATAATGGACTGCCGTTACACCCGCATGATGACAGCCGAAAGAAAGCGACGTCTCCTCACCTACGCAAGCGGAGTGACGTTTTTTAACCAAAAGTGGGCACATACTTTTTTTCTGGCCTCACTCACTTTGCATATTTCACAACAAGCAGTTTTACTAGTGTCTGTCTCAAGTTTGAAGTAATTCCAGGTCAGTCAGGCGACGCTGCACGTGTCTGGCAAGTTGTTTACGACAGTTTGTTTCATAAATGGCATTAAATCGGTCGTCTCCGATTCCCGAACCCTGGCTAATATCGGCCCAATGCCGATGGTCAGTAACGGAATGGTGCATCTGTAATAGCTGGTGTCACCTTAGGCTGACGAATACAAGGATATAGTGTTGCCTTTCTTCTGACAAACACATTGCTGGGGCCGCAAAAACAAAAGAAGCCTTGTTGAGTTTCATACTTTGTGGCAAGGTTAAACCTGTCGGTCCTGTATGGAGTCGTCTTAGTTTGCTGAGGTTTAACACAGGAAGTTGGAGGTGTTATGTACAACAGAAGAGACCAGTGAAGAAGTAGTATGGGGAGAGCCACGATGAGTGTTCAAGATATTTAGTCTTCAGTTCAAGAATCTTGGATACTTGCCCCGATGCCATAATACAGGCTTTTAAAATAATAATGTAATCTATCCCTATAACAATAAACATCATAAGTAGACTTTGTTTTTATCCAAGATCTTTCTCCTCAAGAGAATTATCCCCTAACATGATACAACACAGCGAGTGAACATGAGGCATGTGGTGCATGTGTATGAGTTAGATGAGGGAAGACCTATGACCTGAATTTACCCCTTTAATCCATATTGGGAACTCAAGAGAAACCACACTGTTGTCCATGTGACCATGTCCCTTTATGTTTTCCTCTACTTTGACAGACACACACACAGACACACACAGACACACACAGACACAGACAGACACACACAGACACACACAGACACAGACACAGACAGAGACAGAGACACACACACACATACAAAGGGCTGAAAGCGGATAGCCTACAGAACTAAAGAAAAACAAGATGTACGGAAATTTAGCTGCAGTGATGTGATGAGAAATGCTTCCTTTGTTGTGGGAGGGAGGGGGAGGGAGGAAGGGTGGAAAAACCACTGTGAGTTCATACAGTACAGCTACAGCGGTGGAGAACTGGTCACATGATGCTTTGTGTTGTTATAGGCCTAGACTGAGAAGCAAGGTCAGAATCAGGGCCTTCTATTGTCACTAGAAAAGCTGCATTCTCCGTTCGGCTGGGTAGTTTTTCTTTTTGTAACCTTTTTTGTTAGAGTGGGGGGAAACTAAATAAATGTTCGCATCCGTTTCTATTCTTTCCCTCTGCATCATGCGTTTGGTAAAGTCACTGTTGTTGGGCCTATTTTATCTCCCCTAGCTCTGACAGCGAACCCCATTGCCCCCCCCCCCAGACGTAAGATCAATAATGTTTCAGATAACAGGAACCTGATCCAGGCTTTGATGAAAGGCCATACATGTCGACTTTGTCCGTCTTCCCCTGTAACCAACAGCTCAGAAGTTCAGTGTTTCCTTGTCAGTAGACAGAGCGGCTGGATAAGACAGGCGCTAAAGCAGGAGGTGATTGGGTAGTGAGGGGGTTAAGGACAAAGGTTAAATGGGTAGAGACAGAGAACAGGTGAAGTCTAGGCCAAGTATCTAGGACATGTATATATACAATTTTGTTGAGTTATGAAATTGTGAAACATTGGAACATGACTTCTTGACCCATGCTGACCCTACAATGTCATTGGTCAATGTGCCGTCATCCGACATTTCACAAACTGATTTTTTTAAGTCTGATGACCTCGGTCTGATTTAGAGGAACTGCAACACCACAACTGGTACCTCAAAGAGCGCTGCCCCTGTAAATGACATTTAGGTTTTTTTTATGTTTCGGAGCGTGAACAGCGAACACACCCCTGACGCGGGCAGGACCAGCACGGCCAGGCTCGCTGCTCCCTCTCCTCTCAGCGCCAACTGGCACACCGCCGGTCCGCTCAGCATTTACATAACAATGACATCATCCCCAGCCACACCACTACACGCTTTGTGTTGCTACAGTCAGGCTTCTCAGACAGAAACAAAAGGCTGAGAATCTGAGTCGTTTTAGGGTCTCATTTTCAGTTACTGGCCTGGCAATCGTTTTTGGAGCTAACTTTCAGTTTAGTAATTAAAGAGAACTACAATTAAAGGTTGCCTTTTTGCTCCTGGGCCAATGCACTGATATGAGAATTTGGGCCTGGTCCCCTCCTGGTCCAAGACGGTACTGCGCTGGCTGACAGCGAGGAGAGACACTGACACTGGTTGACACTGAGACACACGTCGCTCAGCAGGGGAAGGAAAACACTGCCTAGTTCCACATCCACTGTGAGAGCTGGTTTAAATGACAGATGTACCAGAGAACGCTCCCGGATTCAGTAACCTCAACTATGCGCTAGCTCTCTGAACATAACCGGGCTAATGCGCAGGTCTTCCACGCAGGAGAACAGGGATTGAACCCCTGATCAGTCCAAGGTTTGGACGGACTCTAGCCTCAACAGGGACTCTAGCCTCAACAGAACGTAGTCTATCATTGACTTTCTAACTGACCCATTTCTCTTAACACACAGTCTTATTGTATCTGTTCTTAAGAATTAAGGAAGCGCCATTCCCAATGATGGGAGGTTGTTCCGATTGTCATGGTTGTAATGATAAATTAAACATTGGCAAGTAGACTGAATCCAGGTCAGACTGAATGAGACTACAGTGTCCTGAGAGAGAGATAGAGAAAGAGAGAGAGAGAGAGTGAGAGAGAGAGAGAGAGAGAGAGAGTGAGAGAGAGAGAGAGTGAGAGAGAGAGAGAGAAAGAGAGAGAGAGAGAGAAATGTTGAGAGAGAGAACAAAACAGAGACAGACAGAGAGAGATAAAGAGAGCGAAAGAGAGACAGACAGACAGCCAGAGAGAGAGATACATGGCATCAGTGTCCTCAGCCACTAATTCTCTGCGATGTGGACCTCCTGTTGTTGCCTATCTAGGGTGGAGTGAACGAGGAAGGAGGAAAAGGAGGAGAGAGGAAGGACACCAGAGATGATTCAGCATGAATAAGTGTGACTCTCTCTGTCATGTGTCTCTGTGGCATCCAGACATTAGTCGGAGTATGCCCGTATCACCAGCCATTTTAAGCTCTGTGTGTTTGTGTGTGCCTGTGTGTGTGTGTGCCTGTGCTTGTGTGTGTGTGTGTGTGTGTGTGTGTGTGTGTGTGTGTGTGTGTGTGTGTGTGTGTGTGTGTGTGTGTGTGTGCGCGTGTGTGTGTGCTGCTGTATCACTAACACTCAGTTGTATTGATTGGAACTGTTAGTGCTCCCAAGTGCCAGAGTCAGTCTTCTCTGTATGGGGAGCTAGGACTACGTAGGCCGGCTTCATAATGTCATTACTGAAGGAACTAAAGCACATAATCAATAATGATCTTTTCTATAAATCTATAATGGACAAACAGTTGTCTAACGTTAGGGATGCTGATCAATATAGTCGACTACATTTGGTGAATATAATATATATATAATAATAATTATTATTATTATTATTAAGAAATGGGGAATTCAGTGTACAGTACACCCTATAGGCCTATGGGTAAATGAAATGAACACAAAAATAATGCCAGTATTCTACATACAATTCACACCAACATGAAGATGACACTATTGCGCGTTACCATACCATGCCACCGTGTTCAACCAGACATGGACCCATTCAAACATGCACCTGCATTTGTGTAGTATCGGGGTCACGTGTCTCTATTCATTCATGCCATACAGACGACCACTGTCGCCTAACCTACCTAACCCTGGTCATTGACACCTGTCCCTCTCTTACACACCACCCCACCACCCCCCCCCCAAAAAAATCAATTTTAACAAAAATGGAGATAGAACCTTATCATTCTAAGCTCACAATCTGTGCGCATACATAATGTCAATCAACGGAGAGTGGCCAGGGACAATCATATGGCCTTGCGTGTATCACAGAGTAAAACCGTTTCATGATTCTCAGACATAATATGCGGGCATCTGTTCTCGCTCACCGGCTAGCCCTCCTCCTCCGTCCCCGTGGCCCTTCCGTTTCTGGAGGATGAAATAAGGGTTCGCCCGCTCGGTTATCCACAGAGCTCCGGCTGAAAGCACCTCTTCGGGGTTGACCCACATCTTCCCCGTTTGGTTCGTTAAAAGCACATCCAATCCAGCTGATTCACGGTGCAGGCGCCTGTCTGTCTGTTGAACTGGAATTGCTGATTGTGTCCGTCCCCAAAAAATCCTAAAAGATCATCTAAAAAGGCCAACTCGGTGGGGTGAATAGTACGACAACGGTCTTCTGTCTCCGCTAAAACCCAGATAGGACAAAGACACTATTCGATGATCACCAAGCGTAGTGGATTAAGACACGCGAACTGAACTGAAGGTTCGAGCTCAGATCGGTGCCGCAAACTTCCACGCACGGCCGCGGGCACCGAGGTGATCAGATTCCAGCCGTGCACGTCGATTAGCCTATGCCACAAATGGTAACCGACTCATTCTGCAGACCTCGAATAGGAGGAACACCAGTGGCATTAAAAAACACTAGTGTTTAAAAGCAGAACAACCGAATCTTAGAACCGATGTCTGCAGGTTCGCAAGGATGGAGGAGAGAGAGAGAGACGGTTCAGTTCGGTCTTTGTTGTTCAGGTGCGATTCTCTGCCTGTCGCCGACGCTTAACTCGTTGAACGACCGACTGTTATCAACACGAGCGATGGTCCGACAACAAATGATCAGTGTCACCGCGCATGTTGTTGTCTCTTCGTTGTTTTCTAAACACCATAATATAAATGCTGCTGGCTTCCAAATCGAACAATTATTCAATACAACCTATAGTCTATCTCTCTCTCTCTCTAGCGCCGCTGCCGCACAGACGCGCAGTACAGTATCAACAACGCGCGTCATGGACTGGCCACATCCTTACGTCACCTTTGTGGGAGGTGGATGGATGCATGATAAAGGTGTCAGAGAAAGTATGAATGAAAGTGTTTGACATGGTAGAATAATATGTTTAATAACCTAGGCTAGGAACATGGTTATGAATACATTTTAAATGCCTTTTCTTAATATTTGGCCTCGGGCTGTATTTGCGTAAACATAGCCTACTATCTGGTGCCAAATAGTTTAGAAATGTTGATACCCAATATAATCAATCTGCTTCATCTATACTTCATTTGATTTGTACAAATAAACCAGTTTGTAGTTTGTATTTTCATTTTCTAATCATGGTTGAAATGATTCATGAACAGCGTCATACTGTAGCCTACTCTACCAACTTTCTTGATACAGGGGATTTCTTTTAAACTTTCAAAGCCTTTTTTCAAATGTCAGAAACCTGAAACTGGGGCACATTAGTAGCCTAAAATTCCAAGTTAGTCAGACGAGTATTCGTAAGGATGGGACGCAAACAAATCCAGTGTCAGTTTCAAATGAGTAAATGCATCAGTTCCTTAAACTGAGAAACACAAAACAGAGAAACACAAAACAGAGAAACACAAAATCCTACCACCAGTACAGTGTCAACAAAATGTCAGTGCTAACATACTATAGGGGTTTATTGAGATGGAAAGAGATGACTATTCCACCATGTAACTGTATCAGCTGTATGTGGTGAGCTATGGTACAGGCCTATAGATCAGTGGGTAGGTCTATACTTAGACAGCAGTGCTGTTTATTCTGCGTGGGCTAGCGCTGAGCTGTTTAACTGCCTGCGCTTCAGGTTTCACAACTGGGACCATGACTTGAGGTCTTTGATATGCTTTCCCTTCGAGAGACCACATTGGGTTTCAGAGCTGCAGAGGCGTCAACGGTGTAGGTGTATGTGTTGTTTTCGTGTGGTTTGGACTTAGGAGGCAGAAGTTCAAAGATGTGTGCTTTGTCTTCCCCTCCATCTGCTCAACCATAACCACAGGTAGGGGGGCATGTGTCAGACAGTGTTATACAGTCTATACACTGGAGACAGTTTCACCCACAGACATAGATATACACTGTGTGTGTGTGTGTGTGTGTGTGTGTGTGTGTGTGTGTGTGTGTGTGTGTGTGTGTGTGTGTGTGTGTGTGTGTGTGTGTGTGTGTGTGTGTGTGTGTGTGTGTGTGTGTGTGTGTGTGTGTGTGTGTGTGTGTGTGTGTGTGTGTGTGTGTGTGTGTGTGTGTGTGTGTGTGTGTGTGTGTGTGTGTGTGTGTGTGTGTGTGTGTGTGTGTGTGTGTGTGTGTGTGTGTGTGTGTGTGTGTGTGTGTGTGTGTGTGTGTGTGTGTGTGTGTGTGTGTGTGTGTGTGTGTGTGTGTGTGTGTGTGTGTGTGTGTGTGTGTGTGTGTGTGTGTGTGTGTGTGTGTGTGCATCCGTCTGTCTCTGTGTGTGTGTGTGTGTGTGTGTGTGTGTGTGTGTGTGTGTGTCACACTGATCCTCTCATATCAAAACAACAGAGGGACCACCATACAGAAAAATCAAAGATGAAAAAATATCCTTTTTCTCTTAGACACTACTTACACTGTTCTCATTTCTTGAATATATCCTCTACACACAGTTGAAAAAGTCCCTGTAATGTATTTCTTTCCCTCCTCTGTTTCTCATCAACAAAACTTTTTGACACTCAGTTCCTGTGGTGACACAAGTTCTCTTGACAATGAGTTGGATTGTTTTCTGGTTTTGGCAGCGAGTCATCTGGGGATTGGGGATTTTTATGCCTCTCAGGCTCTTCCCCGTCGCGTTAAGCTTCCTTCTTGGTTGAGTTGGTCCTGAAGAGCTGCTTTCTGCTTGGCTAGAGGGCCTTCTCCTCGGTCCCAGTCCTCGCCTGGAAGCAAGAGCTAAAAGCAGCTCTCCATAGGAAGCCTTGTTCCATAACCATGCCTCGGAATCTCATCAGACCAGTCGAAAAAGTGCCTGAAATACATTTGAATAACTTTGAGTGTTTTGCTTGGGCCTGTCTGGAGTGCCAAACGGCCAAGGTTTGCATTTGTATGACCGTTCCATTGGTCCCCAATCTCACTCAAACTCAGTCAAACTCTAGCCAAGTTCAGTATTTGTCTGAAATTATGTCAAATACTATTTGAATCCATGTATCACATCTCCATTCTGGATGCAGCCGTCTTCCCTTTATTAAAATAACAGAAGCAGAGCGTTATAGTTCCCATTCTATAAAAATGTGTCCTTTCCTTCCCCTGTCACAGGCATAAACACAGACATCAAGATCTATAAACTATACATTGTAAAATAAATAAAAATACATTTAAATTGTGTTGGGTTGGTCTCATTGCAACTCCATTGGTTTAAGATTAATCTTGGTCCAGGTAATCACAACTGAATGCTTGTGTTGTTTTGGAGGACAGTCGAACACTTAGTATGGGTCTATGACAGGAAAGGATTATTTAGATGAAAACTGCTCTAATTTTTACATTTTACCCATTTAGCAGACACTTTTATCTAAAGCGACTTACAATTAGAGATTACAGGGACATTGTCCCTGGAGTAATTTAGGGCTAAGTGCCTTACTCAAGGGCTCACTAGTGGTGGTATTCCCAGGTGGGATTTCAGATTTCGGACCTCTGATCACCAGACCAATTCACTCTCCACTCTAATCCCACTACCCCTCTAATGTCTGAAACCACAAATAACCTTAACTGACAACTGTAGTTTTTGTGATGCGCTTTGACAAATTTCCCTAAAAGTCACATAAAGTCTCAAACTGCCACTTTATAAAAGTTAGCAACTGCAGCAGCTAAGAGGCTGCTAGAGATTATATAAACAACTTATTTCACTATCTGTTTACTGTGGTAAAGCATCTGAGTGCCAGTGTCATACTGTATGCTATTGTGCTATATAATCTCTGCACTGCGGGTTTGATTGAATACAGCCCATAGGCTGAATCACCTCAAGGTCTGGTATGTCCCTATTTTTTCAGACCAAGGTTTTTTTTCTTCAGATGTTTTCCTCAGGCTTATTCTTTTTAAATACAACTGAAATACAAATGGCAAATGACACAAACCGCCAGACTAGGAAGTTACAAAAGATACCCTGTTATGAGAAACAAACCCTTTCATGGGATCACATGAATCTGCTTGATGATCTGTGGATGCTCACAACCATCTGCACAAAGACATATCCTAGAAATGTGAAAACAGATTTTGAAAAAATAAAATACAAGTAGGCCTACATGTACAGAAGACACAGACACCCCATCTAGTCCTAATTTGTCTCAGATTTACACTAGGTCATTCTGTACTGAGTTGGTAACTGAGTTTAAATCACCTATTAATTCAAAATAAAATAAACCAATATCAGTAAAAACACTACTACTACTAAGTATTTGGTAGGTTTCTACCTATACTTCTTACTTTGGGCCGTTAACTTTCATTGTAGTAATTCTGTTACCAATTTGATAACATAATGACCAGTTTGAATCACTTATCCAGCAAAAAATCAGTGAAAAAAAACACTTTGTGTGTGTGTGTGTGTTTGTGTGTGTCTGTACAGCAACTGCACAGCGTGTGACTATTTCGGAACCTAATAATAGGTATAGTTATGTGCAGTAAGTGACCCTAGAGATCTTCTGTTGATAGATTGATCTTATGAAGCACAAAGATTCAGTGTTTTTCGATATGTAACTTCAAATGTGTTAATCCATCCGAGAGGTCAGTCCGTGAAGCAGTCTTTTTTCTTGTAAACCCAGAGACAATCATGCAACTGTATTCATGTGACGGCCTCTAGACACTAGTTATGACTCCTCCAACTTCCTCATCACACAGCCTCAGCAGGACCAGATTCTCTGGCATGATATACTTCATACTTCCAAACAATAACAGCACCTCCCAGAACGCATGTAGAGAACACTATCATGGACATTCTTAATATATATACACACACAGACACACATATTATTTGGGGGATAGCACCTCCCACCCCTCAATGTGCATGCCATTTAGCTGACGCTTTTATCCAAAGCGACTCACTCTGCAGTGAGTGCATATTGTCAGTATATGGTCCCAGCGGGAATCAAACCCACAACCATAAGGTTGTCAGCACCATGCTCTCTACCAACTGAGCCACATCTAGACAGGTTCTCGGCTCTGTTGAGGTGAAGTTAATATATGCCATTTAGCTGACTGGGTAATGATTCTTAAACTTACCGAAGCTGAACCCTTTCTGCAAAACAAAATATGAGTGTTGATATTAGTTGACCGAGGTCTATACTTGAATATTAATGAGGTTTGATGTTTTTAGAAACATCTTTAACTGAAGTTCATGTTTAGTTAATAGGCTACATGTATTAGGGCTTACATTCACAGTGTAAGTGGATGAGGTTCCTGACGCTCCAGGGACTAATTATAGCAGCCCTGCCTCCCCCTGCTGCTCAGACAGCAGACAGCGCTGCCTGCACCAACGTCACTGGCACACACACATACATGGATGCACACACACACTCACGCACGCACACACACACACTCATGCGCGCAAAGACACATACTCACGCGCGCAAAGACACACACTCACGCACGCAAACACACACACTCACGCGCACAAAAACACTCACACTCACACTCACACTCACACTCACACTCACGCACGCACTCACGCACGCACGCACGCACACACACACACACACACACACACACACACACACACACTCTCACACACACACACACACTTCATAGAGTCTGATACTTTTTCTATTTTTTACATGTATGCTCACATTAATTGACTTTAGTGCACTCTATTGGTCAAATGCAGAACTACAAGTAGCATTAATAGTGGGGCTGTAATAGCACTACCAGTCTTTAACCACCAGAGGACAATGTGTACTTGATATTTTGCTCAATTCCAAACTCTTCCAAGTTCCTCTGCAACATGTGTCTTGATACTATCACATTGAGGCCTTTGTAATTTCTAACATCTATGATTCCTAAAGATGCAAGTATTATCAGTACCTGCCCCCATACTCCTGGACCTCTCTGCATGTCAAAACATGTAGGCCACAGTCAGATGTTTCTCCAAAGAGGTTGAGATAATCCATATAAAACAAAACACATACGTTTATGAGGTGATGTTTTGACACATGATTGAGTTACGGGCTGTTTGATCTTCCAATAAGAACACGAGATGAGAACCCCTTTGAAGCAGGCATGACATCGCCCTAGATCCAGACCAGAACTGCACTGGTCTAAAGCTGGACCTGTTGGTCCATCAAAATAACTGGGTCAGGCTCTGGAACCTGCTGTCGACATGGGCCTCGTCTGCAGAACATATAACGGGCGTGTATTTGGCGCAATGAACCGTTCACATTGTGCAGATAGAAATGTAAAGTGTATACTTGACATGACTCCCTCGTCTACATGGTCGACACTCATGCCTGCTCTATAACTTTCTGTTACAGTAGCCTATACCCTCCTCAACAGGCCCCAGACCCTCACACGAGACAGGAAATACACGCCTGTACTGCCGATGTAGGTAATGACATTCACAGCAGTGTTCCAATATACAGTACATAGTCCTACGTCAATGTTAAGCAGTTACTTTTTCGATTGGAAATGTCCTTCTCCTCCCATGGGCCTCCAAAAAACGAATAACAGCCCATATCTAGCTGGTCCTTCCTTCCAGAGGGCCAGTAACTTACTGTATTACTAGTGATTACCTAGTGTCTAGCCCCATCGCTTTTGCCCTGTGAGGTGTCCTTGGGTGTTTTGAAAGGCTCCATACAAATAAAATGTATTATTATTATTATTATCATCAGCACCAGCATATCATGACCTCCAACCTGCCACCTAGGTACACTGATACTGTAGCTACAAGGATGAAATCAGCCCTCCCAAACAATCTGGATAGAATGACATCAACTTTGTTCCATGAATATGGAACAGGCCGGGAACAACAACAGAGAGAGACTCCATGAGCTGGCAGAGAGAGATGGCAGAGAGAGATGGCAGGCTCTGAAGAGATGGAAGGTGCGGACAAGGCTCGGTTCAGCATCAGAACATGAAAAGATGACAGGCTCTGAAGACATGGAAAGAGCGGACACGGTTGGACAAAGGGTGGGGGTTGCCCTCTGAACTTTCAGAACAGTGTACAGCAGCGCTTAATGACATATATTTAATATAACAACAAATTAATATATACATACACACTCTATATCTATAAATTCATACACACGCTATATATCTAAATCTATACTACACACAAATTAATCACAGACCAGCCAGGTAGGATGCAATCTAGGAGAGTGCAGGGCCAGAGATGCCCAGTTCTGAGAGGGTGGAGAGAAGGATCGGGTGGTTTACTGTGTCGAAGGCAGCAGACAGGTTCGGAGAAGTGGAGAACAATTTTAGGGGCAGAGGATTGGATTTTGGAATGGTAGTAGGAAGCTTTAGCAGCTGATGCAGAGGAGGTGTAGTTGAGGAGGAGAGAGAGATAAGGGTTTAGCTCATCAAGGAGGTCAGTTTTTCTCCATTCCCACTCAGCTGCCCGGAGCCCTATTCTCCAAGCTTGCAGGGTTTCAGAGAGCTACGGAGGGCATGGAGAGGATTGTGCTGGCCACAATGTGATGAGGAGTGAGTGGACAGGAGGGTGGAGGACGCTATTAACAATTTGTATGAATGTAATAAAAGAATAACCAGACCAGTTCCACCGCGTTTGGAAAAACTTGCAATCAAATTTATTGTACCTCACAATCATTGACTCGTCAAACACGTGCAACATGGTTCTACAACAGCATACCAACACTGCTGAACACAGGGGTTTATATACATATTCCTCTATATAACAAAATAGCAAATACTGTACTAATACTTCCCCTAAAACCCACAACTGGTAGAGATAGATAAAGAGAGTGTACTCTTATAATAAATTATATTATACTGTATATAATACTCATGTATAAAGCGACAATTAAGTCATTGTGTGCATCATTTCCCAAGACTGTATAGCCCTCTTTCTTAAAAAACTACAACATGGTCGGATCCTGACAACCATATTTTAAAGACGTTTCATGTCGTTTAGGCTACCGTATCTTCCCCCTCTCCCTCGTGTGATAAAGTGCATTCTGGGAAGGTGTGTAGTGAACATTGAAGGGTTGAAGAAAGGGTTGAAGAAAGAAAGACAAATAAAAGCATTTGGAAAACAAAGGCGAACAAGAAACAGTGAGTTATTCTATTACAAATACCTGAAGTAAGAATGATATTAATTACAACTGGGGTCAAACATCTACTGAAAGGTTTTAACAAGTACATTAATTAACCATGAATGGAAGCACACTCAGGTTTCTTTGTGTACATGGTGAAATGTCCTCTTCATTACAGACCATGTACTGTCTGTCTGTCCACCGACAGAAAAGGACAGATGGAACTTTCCAGAAATTAAGACAATTACAAACAACTGAACAAGCAAGAAAGCAATTAAAGGCTTTTTCCTCTGTCTTAATGACTTCATACGACTAACCTCAGATCTGCACATGCAGCACTATCAACACCCGTCGGGTAACTCAAAGGCAAATGCTTCCTCCCAAGCTTAATTGCTCCGTCTTATCTCCTCTCTGTGCAATACAAACAAATGGGCAGATGCAGTGTGTGTGTGTGTGTGTGTGTGTACTATATCTGTGTGTGTACTGTATCTGTGTGTGAGTGTGTGTGTGTGCACATGCGTTTCTGTACTGTATCTATCTGTGTGTGTGTGTGTGTGTGTGCGTGTACTGTATCTGTGTGTGAGTGTGTGTGTGCACATGCGTTTCTGTACTGTATCTATCTGTGTGTGTGTGTGTGTGTGTGTGTGTGTATGTGGTGTGCTGAAGAGGGAAAAGCAATGCTGTAAGGTGTTTCTCTGGGTTCTAGGTGCTGTCTAATCATCCCACTCCACCCAACATCTGTGGGGTTTTGCAGAGTGGCTTACCAGCCAGAACTCTGTCTTTTAATAGATCACGAGTACTAAGGGATGCCAGGAGTCATGGTGATGGATGACGCACTCTCAGAACACCTCCATATCGACCGGACACAAGATGCAGAGGCAGTGGAAAGTTATATTGGAGCATGTCTTAGAGCAGGTTGTGCTTTAAACGTTTCTGTTGAATGCCTGTAGACTTGCCCCCTTTGCAATCAATTCATGAAATACACGTTCATAACCATTTGATAAAATAAAATGCTGTAAAAATGCTGTAATACTATTGCAACCTGCAGACGTAGCACCTGTCTTTCGCTGTGATATGCAACCTGAATTTGCACTGGTATCTTATGAGAGTGAGTGGTCAACTTAGAGAGGTAATCCCTTCAACCGTAAGAGGTTATCCCCACAACTATAAGAGGTTATCACCACAACCGTTCTGTGGAACTGGACGACCACAGAATCCATCAACGCAGGGCAGAGTGTGACATCAACGGTTCGGACATTATCTGTTTCCAACTACCACCTCCTCTGTCATCAACAATGATAGACAAGAGTAGCTTAGTCAAAAGCTCCAGACACAGAAAACTAAAAGAAAGAGGGGGGAGGGGGAGGGGGGGATAGCATTGACATTATAAATCATTATAGATGTGCACTGTACAACTGCTAACAGTCAAACTAAGCTAGAAAGTAATCAGTAGGAGGATGTTACAGTAGAGTACCATATAACACATAAGCTTTGGTTAGAGATCGTAACATTCTTCCATACATTCTGTAACCCTTCACTGATCTGAAGCGTGTACAGGGAGTACTACAGTATATGATGCTGATGTGCTTTGTGACATCACAGAGTTCCAGGTGGCAAAAGGAAAAGCGATTGGACGAACAACATAAGCGTACTTCATCAGTTGCTCAACGGAAATGTTGGCACATGGGCATGGCCTTGTGCTTTTTCATGCTGTACATACAGACTATTGAGACACAGAGAAGCAAATCCAAGCTGTACATTGTTTAACACTGTCTGTTGGGGGAGATTGGTCTGTTTCAACAAGTAGAGGCTTGGGGTACCATTCCTCATTCTTTTCCACGCATTACAATGGACCTGTCCTGTGTTGACAACTTTGAAGGACGCAAAAGAAAGCAGAGAGGAATTAAACTTAAATTAAAAGACAACCTTTTTGACACCCAGATAAGGAAGAGTAGAACTATTGGAAAGGAGGGGGGGGGAATAAACGTAACAGTGTCATCAGGGGACTGTTTTAACCCAGCAACTACTCTCCCATCTCAATTACTCCTGTAAACATTTGCCTCAATTTTCTATCTTTCTTTTATATTCTTACAAAAATAAACTTTTTTTCCCATACATAAATAAATGCTGTTAGTTAAACTTTCGCTTCTCTTTCCAATACTTTGATTTACACAAAGAAAGATCGGCCATTTCACATGCATCTCATTGTTAACAAAAGGACTGAGACGTTCAAACTATCCTCAAGGTGCCATCTGTATACATTCAGTTCAGGTAATCTACACATCAAAATGTTATCTCTATCTATGAACATCTTCAATGTGCTATTGACCATCAAACCAGCAATGGGTATGTTCTTGGACACACAGACAGACTCTTGACTATAAAAAATCATCCCTGCTATCTCTCATTTCTATTCCAGCACTGGGTTGACTAGTTTAGAAAAAAGAAGCAAATAACTATACAAAACAACAACAAAAAACATTAAAGAGCTTGGCACAGAGAAGATATGTATAACTTTTTCCACACATGTAAGTCACAGAGGATGTCACCATATGCTATTGGGTGGCCTGATCAGTAGCTGACACACTGGGTGGAATTCACCATCTGTTCCTCATTAACAGTGAGCCATCATCACTACAGTTTGCTTTAGCGGGTTGGAAATGGCCTGTAGCTGACTGACATCACTAGAAAGCTCTGTGTCTGTGGTGAGTTAGTATTATGATTGTCAACATGTGGGGTCAGGTAAAATTACCTCTTATTTGGTTATATACTCCCCACACACAACACAAGTAACAGTACTTCAGAAAACATGTACAGGGGTTGTGTACCAAATGTGGGAAGATGAAACTGTAGTGACAACCTGTAAAATAAGGACAGTCAGTGATGCCTTTTGACATTCTGAAATTCAGAAACACTTGGAAAGTAAACATGAAACAAAAAGTGTTGGTGAAAGTGAAAACAAAAAATAAACTTAAAAAAAAGCATTTCTCGAAAAGGATATTGGGACAAAATGTCAGCTTCAAGTTTACCACAAGTGTAACAACATTTGGAAGTTTGTAGTTGGACAGGATGCTGGTTAAGAACACGCATATAAACCGCTTTTGACACTCAAAGCAAAGAATGCTGTCATTAGAGGCTGTATATTGACTGTAGCAATGACAAATAAAGTCCATTCCATTCCGTATAGAGATAGATAGTCATAACTAGATGTGAAGACGACATGTGTTTCATTCTGGAATACATTGGCAGTGATCTCGTAGAAAGAAAATCAAAAACAGTCACTTTTCCACAGAGTCAAGGAACTGACCAGCAACATGGAGACAACAACTCTGTTAAACTAGTATAGGTCCTATCCAGGAGCCAAGTACGAGGGCTGTGATTGGCTGCCTTGTTTCCATGGTAGCCAAGCTATGGTGGAGTGGAGCGGAACAAGGCCGTGACTGTAAACAGACATAAAAACAGACACACACATTTCCAAGTGAAGCAGAGAGGAACCGTTGTTTGTCGTGGTAGATGAGGCAGTAGGGACAGAAATGGGTGTCGCGCTGCTATGGGTTCTATTGCTTGGTTGTCTCTTTCCTTTTTTTTTTAAGCCGCTCCCGCCCGAGGAACCCAGATGCTCTCTGGGAAACCCAGACACCTTCAGTCCCGTCGTTGCTTGTCTCCATGGCGACTTGAGCTTCCTGCTTGGCTGGGATTGGCTCAGGACTTGACCTCGTTGCTGTCCTGCTCGACGGAGAGCTCCACGTCGGACATGCCCACCTCCACCGCCATGATGAGGGAGGCGTCTGACGAGTCGCTGCTCAGCTGGTGCTCACCTATAGAGACGAGAAAGGTGCAACTGGTCAGCACAGACGCTGTGGACAGTTTAGCTTAGCTTATCATTTCGTGGACAGTCCCCATTAATTAACTGTGCAGTAAAAGGAGCAGCTTTAGCCTACATGGCAACTCCATGCTGTAGTCACCGGCAAGTTGTCAGTAGGCAGTTGTCAGTTGTAAGGGGACACAGGGATACAGCAGTGAGCAGGGAAAGACACAAAATGTTTTCGTTTTTTTTATGGTTCCTATGCAATGTAAGCTCGCTCAATGTCACTTGAAGACCACAGACAGCCTGCACTGCATGCCCTCGGATATACAACAGAAAACGCCGACACAGAGAAAATGAAGAGACCGGAAAAACAACCAGAGAAGTGTAGGAGAGGAGACCACCGATCTACCTCCGTCTTCCACCTCCCACACGCTCACGCACAGCTCTCTCCTGTCCCATCTCTCCGTGGAATGTCAGGCGGTGACTTGCATCGCTGTTAGCACGTTAGCGCAGTGACAGAACAGCCCACGTAATTCCCCAGTACGCTCTTGGCTAATTACCGGCTGTGGAACAACACAAGCTCTCTGGTTGACATCAGCGTGACAACTGTAGGGGTGGGCATCGGCGATCGATAATTGATCGATAAGGATCTTGGTCGATCACAAAATAAAACATTTGGTCGATCACAAAAAAAAAAAAAACATTTTTTTTTTTTTTTGTGATCGACCAAATGTTTTATTTTGTGATCGACCAAGATCCTTATCGATCAATTATCGATCGTCGATGCCCACCCCTAGTGACAAGAGAACAAAACACCTTGCATGCACGTACAAACACAGACACAGACACAGACACAGACGACAGACACAGACACAGACACAGACACAGACACAGACACAGACGACACACGACACACGCACACTTTTGCAGCTGAATGGCTTGTTATGACCGCAGGACAATGAGCCAAATCCGCCATTCCTTTCACCATAACAAACACCGCTTGCAAAACCCCTGGCCTGACACTAATAACATGCCAACACGGGCCAAAATGGAGACACACGTTCACAGCAAACAGCACAGGAAGGCAGCACAGATAAACAGCATCGTCTAGGACGGAAGAAGAGAACGGAAAGACACTCATATGCAAGTGTTACATCCTAGCAGTGGCTCCCTTCCACTCGTGGTTCTCTAAAAGGCAAGCCAGGGCTTGGAGGGAGAGGCAGACGGGGAGTCCGAGGATCTGTCCTGAAAGGCTCCGGCAGAGCAGCAGGAGAGCAGACTATAAGTGATTGGCCGCTGCACCGCGGCACGCACAGACACAGACACACACACACACACAGACACACACACACACACGCACACGCACACGCACACGCACATGCACACACACACACGCACACACACACACACACACACACACACACACACACACACACACACACAAAGTGATGCCAGCTGCTATTCAGAGGCACAGGGACTGGTGAGAGGAAGATAGATAGAGCTCGGAGAGGGGGAGAGAGGAATTGTTAGTGAGAGAGAAGGAGAGAGAGAGAGCACCCATGTAACCATGACAACCGCCCTTCAGATGGCTCAGTTGATGGCCGTCCGGTGGGGGGTCAGCAATCACAGGAACCAGGCCCCCCCTCCGACATATACACACACGCGCACACACACACACACACACACACACACACACACGTCCCTACCACTTCCCCCTAGCTCCAGGCCCGGGTCCAGTATGAGGGAGAGTTACATAAAAGCAGGGCTGACAGCACCCGGCCAGGAGCCTCTGAAAACAGCACCCAAAAAAAATGACATCGCTAGACGACGTCCAACTGAAAAGACAACGAGCACTCGCTATGACTCAGCTACTTCAGGCAGCAACGTCCTGTGTGACACGTACGAACGAACAGGTCTGTTGCTTTTCACTTACATGACAGTTACAATGCTAGAAGGAAGATTTATTTTTAATTTTTCCTTTTAACACTTTTTTTAACTGTACAGGGGGTAGTGGCAATGAGGAGGTCTTTAAGTCTTCCACCATAACTTATTCTCTCACATAAAAGTAAGACACAAGATACAGTTTGTTGCTTTCGGATGCATGCTTTCCCTGGGGGGATTGAGGCCTAAAACAACATGTCATCAACCTTCTCCCCCCCTCCCTTGTCTCTCCAAGCAAGTCACTCAACAGACTGTGAGCAGAGCAACAGTGTCACGGGCCAGGGCCTTGTCTCCTGCCATGACAGATTCCCCAGTGATGTGATGTCATCCCACGGAGCAGATGACAGGTTGTTATACTGCTCACTGCAGCGAGCCTAGCAGAGCCGGTGACAGACCGCGATAACGCTAATGTGGCGCCTCGTGACAAATAGCCGAGCGTAGCCCCCACATTGGCGTCCCGTAAGGAAACGACTCAGCCAGATTGGAGCTCCATTCTGTGCAACCGACAAATCACTCCCCTCTGACAGGGCAGCTTAACCTATTCGAGGAGCTTAAAACACAGGGTTGGACTGGGGAATCAGAATCAGATCAGAATTGCTTTTATTACTATCTAATGTGCGGGTAAACAGAGTAAAATCCTTAGGTTCAGGTTCTTCGACATCGGCATTGCAGCAGAATACAAAATCAACAAGAATAGAATAAAGTAAAATAAGTAAAGGTAATTAATAATCATTTAAAAAGTAGAATAAAGTGATAACGTGATGGTAGCTGTGCTACAGCGGGACCAGTCGTACTGCAGTAGAACAGTAGTGCAAAATGCTGTGCAGGTTACAATGAGATGAAATGTAATATCATACACTACAGCATGCAATAACAAAGTTCAGATATGATACGTACAGGGGATGACGTGTTTTGAAACGCTGTCGCTGCTGTCTGAACTGTGAAAGCTTACACTGAACACAGGTTAGGGGTGACAGAGACGGGGAGGCTGGAGGGGGACAAGCTGAGCACGGTTGAGAGACAACCATGTACACTCCCCAAAAAAGAGGGGGGGGGACACAGACTGGTATTCATGGACGAGAAAGAAGTCAGCTAGTGTTATGGGAGGGAGAGGGCTGAAAAGCACCCTCTCGAGGGACTATCTCCCCAGGTTTCAGATGTTTGGAAGGGGGCATTGCAGCTGATGGCATCCGGGCGTTTCACGGGTCTTTAAAGCGGAGCCTTAGGGAAGCTAATAAGACACTGTCACAAAGGCAGCATTAAGTCGGTACCTGGCACAGACTTCCTCTGAGAAACGGTTTGGTTGGTAGCCTCGCTAAGCGTGGGCGGAATCTCAGAGAGGTGGACAGGAAGTGGGCCCGTGCCAATGTCAACACACTCCAGTGCCACTCTGCAGGCCGAGGGGCCCGCCGCACACGCACACACACACACACACACACACACGCACACACGCACGCACGCACGCACACAGGCACACACAAACACACAAATGCACACACAAACAGGCACACACAAACAGGTACACAAATACAAACAGGCACACACGTCGTGCACACCAACAAGTACATGCACGGGCACATGCACGGGCACACGCCCACACAAACACAAACAAGTCATAAATAGCTAATAAATACCATGTGCGAACCAGCTGCTGGCAAACATGCTAACGCTCTGGCCCAGGGCATAGGTTTTAGCATTAGCCAGCACGCCATTAGGCGCTAGCATTACAACATACTATGCTCCTATATAAACCATGCCATTGCAACTGGGTTAGCTCGTGACTTCCAACAAAAGGGAGCACTATTCTTTCCCTCCAGCACTGCCCAGGGGGGTATGAATCGGGGACCACTCAAAACAGGTGACGGCTGGCCTAGTTCTTGGCCGCGGGCTAAACCCTCCTCGTGCACAGGTCCAACCGACTGAGTGAACAAGTGAAGAACCAGGACATTATGCACTCTGGTCGGAGAGAGCCACTGGACTCTGTTCTGGAACAGACAGAGGTGGCAGTGTGGGCTCCCTCTCTTCAGCGTACAGTGCTGCATTATATCCCACTATAGCATAGCTCCCAGCATAAGAAGGACCATAGAGAGGTGTTGGAAGCGGCACAGTGCAGTGTGTCATGTCCGAGAGGTTCAGGGAGAAGGACACTGGGTTAGTGTATCACAGTTGGGTGTTGTCGCTGAGACGGAGAATGTGTGGTGGGAGAGGATTACAGTGGAGGATGCTGTGGTGGTGTAATGTGTTGTTTGAGATTAAGAGTCAGCGGTGAAGGAGGTGTGTGTGTGTGTGTGTGTGTGTGTGTGTGTGCGTATATCGCTCTCTGTACTCACTGCTGGCCATGTGGTGGCTCTCCCCAGCCTGTGGTAGGCTGGCAGTGTCGTAGTAGTCCTGCGGCAGGCCTATCGTCCTCACCATGGGGTCCAGCACCACCGAACTCTCGTTCACCGTGACCTCACTGGCCCCTGTGACGGGGTTGGTGGGCGGCCCTCCCACCGAGTCATAGTCGGGGGGGATATCGTCCGAGCAGTCGGCGTTGGGCTGAAGAAACACACAAGTATGACAGTGAATCCTCTGGGTAAAATCCTTTCAGCTACAACGAAGACGGAAGAGAAAGGATGAAAGGACAACAGTAGGATGAATATTATTCACAATGATACATTTTTGGATAGTGTTAGTTTACCGACTTTGATTTTAGCTGTGGGTGGTGGTGGTGGTGGTGGCCTAGTGGATAGTGAGCTGGACTTGTGAAGGTCATAAGTTCAAATCCCACCTGGGAACACCATCACTAGTGTGCCCTTGAGTAAGGCACTTAGCCCTGAGTTACTCCAGGGAGACTTTGGATAAAAGCGTCTGCTAAATGGTTAAAATGTCTGTCACGGGTTCACACTCCCGGAATAAGAAAACCTCCTCACCGGTATTCCCAGCGCTTTGAGGATGTTCATTTTACACATGGGACACGTCCGGTGGTCCTGAAGCCAGGGGTCCACGCAGCTTTTATGGAAGACATGCCTGACAATGACACATACAGACACAGACAGACCCGCGCGCGCACACACACACACACACACACACACACACACACACACACACACACACACACACACACACACACACACACACACACACTTATTCATTGTGTTCTTCATAACCTCTTATTTACAAATTCTGATGTAGCTTCTTTGAGTATGACTGGCTGAATCACCATTTGAGTATAATTGTCTGCCTTCATTCTAAATACTGTAAAATTACCAGAAGAAAATGTGCACAATGCTGTCTTACCTGCATGGCAATATCCTAACAACATCATTAGCCTTATAGCCCTCGATGCACACTGCACAGTTGTCAAAGTCTGACTCCGTTTCCTGGAACACCAAACACACATTGGCTATCTCAACCTGTGTTTTTTAATTTCCTGGATGATCAAAAATAAGGGATAAAATGCCATGCTAACTTGTGTACCAAAAAAAGAATGAGTCATTCTCGTCAAAGCTGAGGTTCCTTCCAGCAGAGGTTAGCGTCAGATAAAAGACCGGAAAACCTTTAAAAACCCCATTAAAAAGGTTACAAAAAATCAAGGTCGTACAAGTACTTTTACAAACACTTAAACTGAAGTTTTCAAGATGAGGCAAACATTTCAACTGACCTTCGGAATCTCTCGAACAAGACCTCAATAAATCAGAAAGTCAGACAATTTGAAAAGTTGGTGTTCGCATAACTGCTAAGTGTTTCCATAACTGCTTGGACGACCGTGATTCTGTGAGGTGGTGTGGGTGACTTCTAGCTATCAGATTTGAGAGTGAACTTCCAACTTTAGATAAATTGATTCAACTTCATGAGTTCATCTAAGTATCTTACATCTTTTAATGGTACCACAGATGCATGGGCTTATAAGACAGCAGATACAGTAGTACATCTTGCCAGCATAGATAGATATCGGTAGTTAAAAACAGAAAAAGGAATACATCTGCATATTTATACAGTATAACGCCAACAGATGCAGAATATGATTGACTGAAATGTGGACAGACAGTAGTGTAACAGCTGAAGGAATGAGCGTCTGGATGCGGCTCCAGGTTGAAGTGTAGATGGGGGAGGGGGGACATGGCTTAAAGGCTTTAGGTTGGAGTTGGGCTGTGTGTGTGTGTGTGTGTGTGTGTGTGTGTGTGTGTGTGTGTGTGTGTTTGCGTGTGTCACTGTGTTCCAAGTTGGATGTGGCTCCAGAGAGTTGGATGCGGCCCTACCTTGTCTCCTTTCCTGATGGTCCGTACTTGGAGCTTGCTGATGGCCTTCTTGGCTGCATCTCCAAGGCGTCTCTGCAGAGGATCACAGAACCAAAAAAAACAACACCAGTGAGAACCTGATCTAGCAACCTACAGCCAACCTAGCAACCCACTACCCACAACAGACAACAGGAACAACACATGCCGTGTATTCATAACTGCACTGACAAGAAATGGACACGGTTCGGTTTGATCATTTCCTCGTAATCCAATGTCCTCATCTGACCTGTGGAACATGTTACACTTTAACCATTTGGCAGATGCTCTTATCCAAAGCGACTTACAATTAGAGTCTCCCTGGAGTAACTTAGGGTTAAGTGTCTTACTCAAGAGCACACTAGTGGTGGTGTTCCCAGGTGGGATATGAACTCATGACCTTCTGATCACCAGTCCAACTCACTATCCACTGACTAGGCCACCACTACCCCCATGTTAATGTTTGGGTAGATCAGGGCCGGATGTATAACTATAATCTGTTACGTTTGCTGTGTAACAGGATGAATATTCACTCAGGGTTGTTGACATGGTGGCTGTCATATGGCTAGGCTGATAATTAACCCCTTGTTTTCAGTAGACACAATTGGGCTGTCTTGCAAGGGTGCATGAGATGTGCAAGGGTATTAATGTAGAGAGGAGAAGAGAAAGAGAAAGAGAAGGAGAGAGGGAGGGATGGGGATAGATGGATAGAAACATAGAGAGCAAAATATACTGTATATGAATGACAGATGAGAAGAAGAAAGAAGGCTACTTCTCTCAATCTACAGAAGACATAGATGTTCTGTTCTCTTTATTAGAAACAGTATTTTGAGCTCAACCGAGTGCAAACACGCAGGTTGATGCTTGAGTTATTCAACTTAACTTCACCATAATAGAACTCCAGGTAAAAACAAGCAAACAATAGTCGCCACAGCAGACGTCGGTCGCCCTCGCAACCCAGGTTGCGCCGTTGGATCGGGGGGGGGCTGTGATGTAACGATCACAAGACGTCACAGGGATGTCAGGGGTGGTCGTCCGTAACCGTTGTGTCAACAGGAGCCAGTGAAAACGGCTGGCGCTAGTGTTTGCACACCGGGCCTAAGTGGTGTAGCGCAGGCTTGGGTGACGGTTGGGCGACTCGCTGTGTTTACACTAACTTAACCCATCTGTCAGGCTAATTAGAGCTTCCTCCCCACCCCCTCCTCGGCTCAGTGGACCACACCAGGTGGCAACAGGCAGAGGCTGGTTCTGAGACTTTCGGAACATAGCCCGATACAGCCATCAATAACACATTATAATGATGAATATAATATATTACACATTGGTCGCTTTGAGCTGCGTGTTCCACACAGTCTCAAGGTTCATGTCGTTGCTTGAGTGGCTTGAGCGACTGTCGGCACGGTAACAGTACCTGGTTGCGGTCTCGGGCGTTGGCGTAACGGAACCTCTGGATGTAGTAGAAGACCAGCCAGGCCAGAGAGATGATCATGAGCACGATGAAGGAGATGGACACGAACACCACCGACGTCCGGCTCACGTACTTCTGGAGGTTCCGCGTTCCGATGGTGATGTGTAAGGTGACGGTGATGTTCCGCTCCAGGAGGGCGATGATCTCACGACCTTTAGGCTCCGGTATCATGACGGCCACCACGTCTCCTGTACCTGTGGACGGACACGGACACACACACATTTTTCATATATATCATATACATTCACTTTACATTCATGTTTCAGACACGAGCAGTAAAAGTAGGCTTATCTGCAGTCAAACTACAGTACACATGGTCATCTACCCCGGCCTTTCAAAACTAACTGATGATATGTTGTAGTTCGGTGGTAAGAAAATGCTCCTCAAGTAGTAGGAGCATTAATGTGGTAAAACTTCCCATGACCACCACCATCAAATCCTCCATCACAAATGGCAACAGCTCTGTCACTTCATGACGAGGCAGTCAACATTAACATGCATTCAGATATTCATCCGTTCTAATCAGTTTTGCAAATCCACCCTCACAGACGTCCTGGAGTCCAAAGCGTCACTGCAGACTGAGTCTGGCTATAAATAAACCCTACATTCACACAACGCTCTGTACAACAATGAGTAATTAGCAACGATAGCCTAGCCTAGCCTACAGGGAGTTCAGAGAGAACAAGAGGCGAACAAAACCCTACATTCCGTGTCTGGGTGAGAGGCCTGGTAGCCAGGCACCAGCACAGCTCTCTGACTAACACGCATTCCAATCGGCCAATCAGCAATTAGGTCAGTCAGGTCCAACTGTCACCGGAATGGTTTGATCGGTAACTTGGCAACAGTTGGTGTGGCTGACCTCATGGAGCTGGGGTCAGGCAGAGTATAATGCTGCCTTCGCTGACATCGATAATCTGAAGAGCTTCTTCTCTTTATACCAGAGTTCATTCAACCCTGTCGTTTCGATGTGTTTTAGATGTCCCTTCGGTTTGGTGTTAGATCATATTGTTTGTATTGTTTATATTGTTTAGTATTCTTTTTTGTTGTGAAGCATTTTGACTCATTGAACGTGTGTCTGATAGGTTCATTTGTTTCAATACTAAAATCAGTTTGTTGAGTACAGTACCTAAAACAACCAATCAGACATAATTTCATGAGAAAGTCCTTCGGTTGACAACATATTAAACACAGTTAACAAAAAAAGGAAATTTAAATAAATAAATAAATAAATAACAGTGATCATGCGTACGTATAGTGTAAATGTGCCAATTCCTGAAAACCCACCCCGTGCAGCGACACGCCATCCTTTGTCCTGTATTTGGTAGTGAGAATGTTGGCAAGGCTAATGACGCACGACATGTCACTACGGCCCTTCTAACCAGCTAGTACTTTCAGGATATTCAAATCCAACAAATAATACCTTGGAACAATTCACCTGAGGAATTCATTCAACATGGCTGCCATTCATAATATTAAGCAAGCTAAATAGCCAGAGAGGGCAAGAGTGACCTATGTTCTACCTGACACACTTCAAACCTACTTGAGGCCAGGGGAGATGGAAGAGAGGGTGATAGATAGGGAGCTCTGAATAACCTATCAGAGGTGGCTGAGTGGTTTCGAAACACAAAACAGCAGATAGCTGGTCTGGACTCTCCACTCTCGAGTCGACCACACTGAGGGTGGGAGTTGCTCACTGTCAATACAACAGCCTTGATATGGTTACATCACATCCTCCCTATTGCTTCCTGACAGGAGCGACTCTGTGGAGCCACTAAGGGCTAGAGGGGGAGAAGCCTCCTGGGTGTCTCTATCCATCTATCAGTCAGTCTAAAGAGGCTCATTCACACTGCCCCCTCGCCACCACTGCCACCGCCGCCGCCCGGGCAGCCAGCCAGTCACAGGGCATTGTGGGATAGTCTCTCACGCCGGGCAGGGGGGGGGGGGTCTGTGGGAGCGCGGCCAAGGCCATTATATCACAGTACCCTGGGGTGAACCTGCCAGGGGTAGGGGTGGAGATGGGGAGAGAGAGAGAGAGAGAGAGAGAGTCTATATTACGGTACCCTGGGGTGAACCTGCCAGAGAGAGGGATGGATAGAGAAAGAGAGGAGGTGAAAGAGAGAGAACTGGTGCCTGGCTAGTGGCTACTCAATATCCTGGCAGAAGGGTGGAAAAAACAATGTTTTACAAGAAATGTGTCTGAAAAAGATTTACCACAGAGAAATGTGGATTCACTGTGTCAACCCACCCCACGTGAATCCCAGGTGTAAAAAGAACATCCATGAAATCAACATCCGTGCTTTCATGGAAACAGCATGCATGCCGACTGCCGAGGTTATGCTAATACCCTATGGCTGGGTTGCATGACTCACATCTGACTGGGTCTCACTACCGTGGTAAAAATAGCACAAGGTGAGAAGGGCCGGTCAAAGGAGAGAGAGAAGAGAAAACAAAGGAAAGAGATAGGCTACATAAAATAAGAGAGAAATAATCTAATTACATTCTCTGTTCTGTCCGTCATCGAGGTCGCACATGCGTGCATGTGTGTGTGTGCACCACCGCCAGAGTTTAATGGATAATAACAGATCAATTATATAGAGAATCTATTAGGCTACAGTATCAATATTATCCTGCCAAACCTGCACTACCAACATTTCTCCTCATAATGGTCTTGAGATTCAAGGACTTGGAATTGTCTATATAGAGCTCTACTGGCAAAGACAGCATGCAGATAGACTGAAGATAACTGAGAGCTCGCAATAGGACAACATCATTGGGTTATAGTGCACTGTGGTATTCCACGTGATCCCCCCCAGTACATTGTTTGCCTGGCACACGCATGGTGGCACACGCATGGTAGCACACACACACACACACACACACACACACACACACACACACACACACACACACACACACAATAATCCAGTTGGCTGAGTGTCCACAGTTAGCAGCAGCAGGCAGCAGTCGTGGCCTTACATAAGGGAGGCTTGCTCTGAGTGTTTGGAGCAGAGCTTCTAATGCAATCACCGTCTCAACCGCCGGTACAAAAACAAGGCCTTGTGCATTGTAAACAGATCTCACGGCCGAGGTAATACTATTATGCTACCCGCTTAGCTCAACACCCCTCCACGCTGTCAAA
Organism: Nansenia antarctica; assembly: GCF_963989245.1. Lineage (NCBI taxonomy): Eukaryota > Metazoa > Chordata > Actinopteri > Argentiniformes > Microstomatidae > Nansenia > Nansenia antarctica. Next base: position 62,970,219 of record NC_137676.1, read on the forward strand.
ATACTCAACAGCTTCCCTGAAAAACTAAAACAAAAAAATACATTATGATTATGCAAACGCAAAGCCTTTTACACCCCCCAAATTATTCATGGCATGAGGACAGAGGTGGGAAGGAGCAAGAAGGACGAAGGCTGAATCCAAACACGAGGTCTACATGTCAAACATCTGACAAGGTCTCAACGGTTCATCCTCTTTAATAACCTTTGGGGCCAATCCTCAGCATTAACAATAGACACCCCTCACTAACCTACTGTATGACACAGGTGAGGGAATACAGTGTTGTAGGCTAGTTCACTGTTTTGTAAAGCTGCTTTTGCAAGCAAGACATGCTTCAGCTTTTTAAGGATGAGGTCTTAAGTCGTGCACAGTCTTCAGACTCAAGGGTTTAACCGAGGAGACCATCTGGGGGGCTTGGGGGAATTATATTCAACTAGTCAGATATGAGACAGACCTTTTCAAAGACATTCCACAGGGAGCAAAATACAGATTCAAGAAAAAAAAGCCAACACGGCAATGCAACAATTAGGTGATTCTTTTTTTTCATATTAAATCAATCCACGAGGGTGATAGTAAATAAAAAAAGGTAATTCAAGATCGCGCGGTGAGCCTATCGGCTCTTATTTCTGCGTTCTGCTCTCTGTGAAGCAATCAGGTGACAATGGACAGAAGTAGCAGCTTCTATAAATGAAAGGTATAATATCGACCCAGGCTGACCTGGAACCAAAAGCCAAAAGCTCTCTGTTCTCCGTACACACTCTGCCAAGAAGGTGCATCCCGGGGGACATACAAAGAGATACAGAGGGAGGGAGGGAGAGAGACAGAGACAGAGACAGAGAGATAAAGAGAGAGAGAGAGAGAGAGAGAGATAAAGAGAGAGAGAGAGAGAGAGAGAGAGAGAGAGAGAGAGAGAGAGAGATAAAGAGAGAGAGAGAGAGAGAGAGAGAGAGAGAGAGAGAGAGAGAGAGACAGAGAGAGAGAGAGAGAAAACAGCCAGGTTGTCTGTTTTTTAAAGGGGCTCTAACCCGTTTAGTGCTGAGCATTGACTTTTGCTAGTGGCCCTGAGGGCTGCAGCAGCGGAGGCAAGCTGCCTGGTTGATAATGGAGAGGCCTCTGATCAGCACACAGCTCACACACACATTACACAGACAACCACTCTACCATCAACAACCCAGTGATAACTTCCCAGCTAACATTAGCATTCAATTGCTAGGCCTACTGTATATTAGGCCAATATTATTGCTCCTTGCCATATACGGTACACTGATTATAAGTCACCTGGACGAGACCACATTATGCTAAAATGAAGTATGTGCATAACAACCAAAGATACTTTGAGCTTATGTTGCACAAAGAAGTTGCATTCGAATTTATGACCAATTGTAAACTAACTAGACTCGAGACAGCATTTAAGGCATACTGACATAATGATTATGTAGCCATGACGATTAGCATAGCCAAGATGGCCGACAACTGCCTACGAGGGAAGTTCCCTAAAAGGTAGAGAGAAAGCCACAACATTCCATTCAGTCAGGGCCGAATAACATCAGCTTGTCTGAGAGACCCGGCTCCTCCTCTCCATATAAAACCCTGCTTCTGAATGTCAACTCTTTCATAAACATCACAGCTGTGATAGGATTCGTGGGTGTCATGATGTCCACACAGACCTCAGCGTGTTCCCATACAAGAAGGGGGGGTCTGTATCCTTTGTCAGAAGCAGGGGCGGAATTAAGATACCTCTGAGTGATTCTTGGCACTGGCAACCTCCCTGGCTGCTCTACCTCTCTTTCTCTCGCTCAGTCGCTCTCTCCATGTCTTTCAGTCCCCTGTTCACTCATCATCACATCCCCTTTCATCCCTCCATCTATCTATCTATCGCCCTCTTCTGTCGCCACCACCACTCCTTTGTCATCATTGTGCCCCCCCCCCCCGCCTTCTCAAACGTCTGTCTTTCTGCCAGTCTCTCAGTCTCTCTTCTCTCCTTATCTCCATCTGCGTGCCCCCCCCACACACACACACACACCTCCTCCTTCCTTTTCTCTCTCTCTCCCTCTCTCTCTGTCTGTTCATTTCAGAGCCCAGTGTTTGAGTCGTGGCTGGAGGCAGGCCAGCGGGCCCAGAAATAGCACGGTTCTCTTTTCATCTTTTCAGACGGTGCCCAGGGAGAGGAGCCGTGCCCTCACAGCAGGCAAGGGACGTGGGCAGAGAAGACGTCCCTCCTGAGCTTAGGCAGGCAGGGACACAGCGGTTGGTCTCAGAGAACTCCCTGGGGGGGGGGATGCAACCCCCCCCCCCGCGCGCACACTTCCCACCGTCAGTCTGAGGCGTCCGTCACAGCAGTCTCTCTTCACTTCCTCATTATGAGGCAGCAGACAACACCCCCCCCCTCCCAACCTACACTCCCTGAAGACTGTGTGACATTCTGGGAATGTAGCTTCCCGAGCTCTGTCAAGAGACAGGGGCCGCAGTGGTGAATGTGAGGGAAAAAATAACTCGAGAGAACATAATCCACCGTGGTCCCCCCCCCATGGTTGTTCATCCGTCTGTTCACCTGGCCAATAACAACCACAGGCTAGTCTCATTAAAGTACGGACGGCCCCACCCTATAAGCATGTTTCCACAGAGTCACTCGAAAACTCATCCAATCAAAGCCTTTGATTGAGTAGACACCAATTATCAGCGTATAGAATAGTGTCTTGGTTCAGTTACTCAAGTTGCAACACGACTAGGCTGAGTAACAACTGGTGCTTGGAGTGAATGAAGCCAATCCATCTTCAGTGGCAAGCAACCCTGTGTGCAGAACTCAAACAGCCAGCTACAAAGTCTTTTTGGAGGAGGTATGAGAGGGTTGCAAGCCGGGTAGTCTAATGGAGTTTGGCAGTCTGGTGACAGGCTGGTAGGATAGGCACTGCCTGTCAGCTCATTCTGGGGGGGTGGCTGGAGTGGGGAGTTGGGGTTGTTTGCGGACTCTAGTTGGCCACTCTGGACTCTCACAGTCTTGTGGATGTAGACACCTCAGAGTGGTGTAGAAGCTCGATGTTTCTCCCAATGTTGTTACTTTGCCTTGTAGATGAGACTTGATGAATTAGGGACAAGGACGTGAAGAGGACCCCCCTGCTCCTGTCACCCATGTTGAGGCTGACTGGAAAGACAGCATTTCACTACAGTGGAAGATATACAATTATGTTTTCAAAGGCTTTTTACTTACTTCAGTACTGGACACAGGCTAGACAGACACACCTCACCGACTAGCGTTGGATAACATACTAAACTGTTTAAAAGGATAGTTCACAGAATGTTAATGATTTGTTTTCCCACTACTGGTACACAGACGTCAACTATTATGTAAAATAATAAAATAAAATAAAAAACTTTTAAGGGTCAAACTAGGCCTATACATTTAAAATGCTCATTGGAAGTGCATGGAATAACTGACTCTGAAAGACTCACATAGAGCCACATCCCCTGGCCCATCTTAAATATGCCAGACCACTAATAAACTGTGATCGTCCCTTAAGCACCCATAAAAAAATGTTGTCATGGTAACTGACTCCCTGTAGACATTATGTTAGGTTCAACAGAGCTGACTCAATCATGTATGTGTATGCCTTGTTGTGTTTTCATTACCATAAAAACAACATCAGGGCTTTTAAGCTCGTGTTTCAAAAGAGAAGCAAGGGTAGATGAACTATGGCCTATAAAATAATATATAGGCTTTATATTGCGTATGCCTTTTTTTTAATATTAGTCTCTATACATCTGTATACCCCATACTGTACATAGCTACCTCTGTACATAGCTTACTGTTATCCATCATTTGCATATAGGCCTACCTCTTAACTACCGTACTTGCCATACTGTACCTATCACTTATCACTGTCATGTTTTGCACTATCACTATTTGCACTTCTGGTTAGATGCTGAACTGCATTTCGATGTCTGGTAGTACTTGTACTCTGCAATGACAATAAAGTTGAATCTAATCTAATCTAATCTAATACAGACACAGACACACATATCCTTTATGTTGACAGGAGCTGCACGATAATCGTTTGCCATCTGGACCGCTCGCAAAGTGGGATTCCAGCTTTACAATCCAAATATGGCATTCATGAGAGAGGAAATATGAGCTGTGCTAAAAACCCTTCTCCTATGAATATTTATAAACACCTACATCAAAATCCTCCTCCTCTTTGTATTTGGTTTCCGCACAGCTTACATTTACATTTGAGATATTTAGCAGACGCCTTCATACAGCGACTTACAACAAGTACATTTGTCTAAGTAAGTGAATCATCTATACATCAGTCATCATTAGAGAAACAAATCTATGCCAAAGGACCAGGGGCCATTGGCAGTTACAATGCTAGAAGAAATAAGAATTACTTCTCTTTTCTTCTTTCTTTTAGAGGAGAAACACAGAAAGAGAGCGAGAGAAGGAGGGAGAGGAGGGAAAGAAGGCCTCTACTGGTTTCTCTGCAGCGGACCACTGACATGGCAGGGGTCATGCGCCATGGCAACCGTGACACAACCTTTGACACAGTTCAGTGGAACACCATGTCAGACACAGTCAGGGAGTCAGCCGAGCTAGACAAGTCATGACCGGAACGAGAACAACACTGGCATTTCTATGCTGTACACGCGTTGGCATCTAGCCTTGAGAGAGAAAAACATGCATGTCAAAAGGTCTCTCCGGGAGCCTGTTGTAGGCGTAGACATAGCGTGTGGTTGTGTGTTCATGGACAACATTAGTCTAGGTAGTCTATAGACATGGATGACTGTTAAGGCTAGGCCTATTAATATTCATGCATTATAGAAACATTGTGAACATCGCATTCATTATCCCCAATGCCACACAAGTGTGCAATACTAGTAGTCTTCTGTCTGTAGTCAAAAAGATAACACAAAACGTCCTAATATAAGGAAATTACCGTAGGTGTCATAAAAAGTAAATATATAGCCTATATATATATATATTTGAATTATATCAAATGATATCACTCCCTCTGGCTGGTAAGTCATTGTAGTTAGTTACTGAAAATAACATTGGTGAAGGGTCCCTTTAAGGCATACATGGCTATGCCTTCACTCTTTCCATGCATTTATAAGTACAGGCCCATGACATCCTTCCTTCTGCAAAAGAACATTCAAACCCCCCACAAAGGATGAACTGCACGAAGGACACCTTTCTTTGTAGTTCATTGATAACCATCATCGTACCAGTTATATGAGCAAGAAAGCCCTTGATGTTACGTGGTAAGAGAGACTAGTCATGGGAGATAATCATGGTGGAGTCAGTGTGCATCCTAAAATGCAAGTTTGACTATCTTGCAACAACCATTGCGGAACGAAAACAAAACAATGACAGGTTCTGCACGCTGTCAACAAGTCTTTCTCACAGAGACACAGCCTCACTACACATGTATAGCCTAAAGTGGCATCAACTACATAAGAGCATGATGCATTTCGTGAGCTTAGAATGATAAGGTTCTATCTCCGTTTAGAATGATAAGGTTCTATCTCCGTTTAGAATGATAAGGTTCTATCTCCGTTTAGAATGATAAGGTTCTATCTCCGTTTAGAATGATAAGGTTCTATCTCCGTTTAGGGCAGTTCAGAGATATTGAGCGTCAAAGTTTTTACATTCCATTATGTTCTGTGAGATGGAACCTTTGTATTTTATGAATTACTAACTCAAAAATGTCAACATTTTAAAAATAACACCACACAGGCATTAATAAACACATAATGGATCAGATTATGTTAAAAAAAACAATTTTGACCAAAAATTGAGATAGAACCTTATAATTCTAACGTCACGATTTGCTCCCTGAAACGGTGGGGCTCTTACCTGGATGGGGCATGGTGATCGTGTCGTTGGCGTTCCCGGAGCCCACGTTATAAACGACCACCGCAGAAGCGTTGTGACTCGCGGCGTGGCGAATCTTCTCTGGAAAAGTACAATTCCCCGCCGCGATCAACGCCACCCAAGGGGTGTCCCTTCGAGAAGAAGGGATGATGGGGAATCTGACGTTCGGGTCGCACGCTTGTCTGTCGTGCAGGAGGAGAGAGGAGGGCATCAGCACCGGCCCCCGAGCCTCCCTCTTCGGGGAGTGCTCGCCGTAGCGGCCGCACTCGCTCTTCTCTGTCCTGATCTCGGACGTCGCGGGGTCCAGATAGGTGATGTTGACGAACGCCGTGTACCATTCCTCTTTCTCCGCCACCGTCACGTCCAGGCACAGGCACAGATGCACGAAACAGAAGGAGAGCAGCCACGTCGAGAGAGCGAGACTGCGGCAGGCTAGAATAAGGGACATCATGGCCATGGTTGCCCCCGACGATAGTGAGTCTCTGCCGCCGTGCTAAGCTCACCTGCCTCCCGCTGTGAAAGCTGAGGCTCTCCCCCCCCCTCTCTTTCCAGACCTCGATTTCAGGGTCTGCTTTACAAAAGCGGAGCAAACCCCAACAGGTAATTTCTGGTTTCACAACTGAACACACCTCCAGAATATCTACTAGTCGTCAACGGATTTATTTGTTGTAGAGTTTAGTTTTGTAGTCGTGCTCCACCAACCATGCCGATGTTGTTGTCTGTCAGCCACAGTGTTAAACTCACCGCCTGCTGGTTGTTTGCAGGGCTAGGGGTTCACGTCCAGCCCGAACGGGGAAACACATGTGACTTGGGCGGGGATCACGAAGATTGCCGAAAACGGCCGAACTGCTGTTTGGTTCAACCCACTTTGGCTCAACCCTCTAGTCCCCATGCCCATGATGATGTGCCGAATTCTCTCACTACGATTTCAATACAATAGTTTACAGTAATACATTGATGTATTATATTATTTCATAATAACAGAGATAGTTCAGGATGATAACAACCTTTTCAGTGCATTTTTTATTGTTTGCATTATGTTATTAAAGCACAATGTGTTTTATGGTAAAGCATTATGAGTGGTGTGTGTGTGCAGGGTGCTCGTGAGTTGTGTATTTTGGGGAGGCTCGTGTATGGGGGGGCCTCACACAAAGGAGTAGCCTAGTGCCACTGACCACCTTAATCCGCCACTGGTAATGTCACTGGAGAGTGGGGATGGAGGAAAAACTCTTTAAAAAGATAAGAGTGCCCCACACCCCATGTAAGAGATGAATAGTGTAGTGGAAAACAAGAACAAACTGCTTAATTCTATTGTGATTACAAGCAAATAAGGGGGCAAAACACAATAGTTTACTGCCATCGGCTGGCACATATTTGTCATTTCTCCATGCCTCAAACTCACCCCACACGTCAAATCCTGAAAGGTTTGACAGGTTTGACAGGTTTACTGTCATCTGCTGGTACAGCGATAATTCACTGTCTCTTGTATTCACATCAGAAACACAGTGATGGAGCGCAAAACTTTATTATTGCAAAATACACAATTGATAGACTTGAACACTAAATATGAATCATCATTAAATAATGTATGACATTGGAATCATATTTTAGGAGAACACTGAACTCGTAGTGTTACACACTGCATAGGTTTGGAACTGAGGTAGGAACTGACGGGCGGCTTAAACACATTTCTGCCCGGAATAGAATGAAGTAGAACTCAAACTGCTGGACAACTTCCTGTTGTAGCTGAGCCACTGCCATCAAACGGTTGCTGCTTCATCTTCTGGTAAAATTCACTTATTTAGATGATTAAATGGTGATAAAAGTCCTCGTGTGTTTTAGCAATGTGTCTCATCGTTGTTGTAATGTTGTGTTGCGTGCCATTGGCGCTTATTGTCGCATGTAATTCATCTTAAATGAGCTTAAATAGCACAGTCATGTGTGATCATTTACCTCACATATTGACATTTAGTAAAGGGTAAAATTACTGTTAACTGCCACATGATTGTTATGCTCATTAATTTAGTGCGGTATATATTTATGTTATTTATATTTAGGTATTCATAGGCAATTTGTTTGTTGTCATTTATTTAGAGTGGAAGGTATAGCCCTATAATATATTGTACATTCTTGTATTTTGCATTTGTAATGTGTCTTTACTTATACGATCTCAGGTACGTTTTCACACGTTTCAACAAAAAAACACAACCAACTCTTGAGCAGTGTGCAGGCGACTAGCGCAGTTGGTTTCAGCGTCGTACTGATAACGTTAAGGTCGCGGGTTCGATCCCCATACTGGCCACTACTTTAGGGGCGGCTCAGGAGGGAGAGCCGGCGTATGATGATCGCAAGGTCTGTGGTGTCCACGTGTCCTTGCTCAAATTCCCAATGAGTGGGCCGGCCGCCTTGCATGGTAGCTTGCACATCCCTAGCGCAAGATTTCCTAGGTAAAGACAGCGTTTTTACGTCCATGTTGCCATTTCAGAAGATCGTGGTCAGTTTATCCAAATGTCCTTTTAGGAGTCATTTAATGTGCTGAATTGCAATTGACTAATCTCTCCTTGTCCATGTCTGTTTGCTTGATTGTCCAGACGACCTCAACTGTGTCCTGAAAGATGCCCAAGAAGAAGACAGGCGCCCGTAAGAAGGCCGAGAGCCGGAAGGAACGGGAGAAACAGACTAGAGCGAACAGGGACCATGTTGACGTGGCAAAACAACCCTGCAATCAGGCCATGGTATGCAATGGAACCAATGATGTATATAATTAAATACATATAGGTACATGGGAATGTACAGGTTTGAAACCCCTATAATAACATCATTGTAGGCATGATGTCAAATGATTTGTGATGTAAGGAGCTGCATAATGATAAACTGTTTGTTTGCTATCCATGTAATGTTTGTATATAAGTGACAATTCCACATATTGATGTTTTGCAGGAATGTGACAAATGTCAAAGGTAAGCAACTTCCAACCTATATCCTATTCATCATGATGAAACCTGTCAATACATAAAAATAAAAAATAAAAAAAAAGAAGTATTGTACACTATGTATATCAGCTGCCAATCTTCAGATGAAGGCTTTGATCCGACAAATGTATTCCCCTGTTTCAATGGTCCCCTCATAGACGACAGAAGAACAGGGCTTTCTGCTACTTCTGCGGCAATGTGCAGAAGTTACCCATGTGTGCCCAATGTGGTGAGTGATCTTCAACCTGTTGTGTGGTATGTAATTTCTCTGAAGCTCTTTCCAACCATGTGTGATGTCAAGCTGTGGTGTGATTCTGTCCTGTTTCCCCTCTCAAGGCAAAACCAAATGCATGAAGTCATCAGACTGTGTCATCAGGCATCCAGGGATCCATAGCACTGGGATGGCCATGGTGGTAAGAGCTGTAGAAGAACTTTGACAAACATAGTTTCCCCATTCATATATATGTTACGGTACATGTGGGAACACGGTACATGTGGGAAAACTAGGGTTAGGGTTGGGTACTAGGGTGCTACGGTTAAGGTTACGGTTAGGGTTAGGGATAGGGATAGGGATAGGATTAGGGTTAGGGATAGGGATGCCAGCATGTACCAAATCGACGTAGCACCTAACCCTAACCCTAGTATTCCCACATGTACCGTATTCCCACATGTACCGTAACATATACACTCAGTGAGCACTGTATTAGGAACGCTATACTAATACTGGGTAGGGCCTCCCTTTTCTCAAAACGGTCTCAATTCATGGTTTAGTAAACAAACAACAGGCATTGATTCCACAAGATGTTGGCGGTATGTGACACTGCTCCATTTACTCTACTAGGTACAGATAGGCACTGGGCCCTCAATGACTGCAGGGAGATTGTCCCTGTATTCTCTAATTGTAAATCGCTTTGGATAAAAGCTCAATTAAAAAGATGTAACTAAAATGTAGGTATGGATATCTGTAGTCATTGTTTTACTGTTGGTAGACCCCTGGTGATGTTCACACGGGGATGGGAATTAAATTAAGCTAGTCCAAGGCTAGTCATTTTCAAAGCTGAATAGTGAAAAGTGTGACCAAACGTGGCCCTCTGGGCCAGTGAGATTTTGTATGTTCCAATTGCAAAAGAACAGCTACTGTAGAGAGCTGTACATTTATAGGAAATAAAAACTGTAGCATTTTTTGCCGTTTAATGTTTTGGACAGAAGGCTAGTAGAAATCGCAGTGTACTAGCCCGTCTGGTCAGTGCCCAACCTCCTTAAATTCCATTCTTGTGTTTCCATGTCGTGAAATGTGCTTTTTTTTTTTTACCACAAAGGGAGCGGTGTGTGACTTCTGTGAGGCCTGGGTCTGCCATGGGAGGAAGTGCCTGAGTACCCACGCCTGCGTGTGTCCCCTCACTGATGCTGACTGCATCGAGTGTGAACGATGTGTATGGGACCATGGTAAATAATGAGATTTACTATTGACTGTGTTTTCTATTGCGTGAAACTGAATTAAGAACTGTTTATTTGCGTTTCTTATAAAAGTGCACCAAATTACTGGTCACTCCCTTGTGTTCCTGAGTAATTCTTCCCCTTTTTTCTTATCTGGAACAGGGGGAAGGGTATACCGTTGCTCTTTCTGTTCCAACTTCCTGTGCGAGGACGACCAGTTTGAGCACCAAGCCAGCTGTCAGGTCCTGGAGGCGGAGACTTACAAATGTGAGTCTTGTCATTGGTATTTTTCACCTGTCACTCACCCATGTTGTTGCAGTTGATTGGCAGATTTCCATGACAGCTTTCACACCGTGACCTGTTGATGGGAATTGATAAGATGTTATTGATACCGATTCCATTATCAATTCTGCTTGTCAGTTCGATTCCTTCCTTTCTGTGTGAAAAAAATTATAATTAGGCCTACACAGGTTTTCAGCGTCAACGCAGCTGTTGAACACAGCGTATAACATCTTAACATAACATTTGAACAAATAATTTAAAATAATAATACAAATTAAAAAAAACTGGAAGGTGTCGCTATAGTTCTTGAGAGCGATAGCACCAGCAGGTAATAAGTCAGAAGAGTTCAGTCAGGGGCGCTTAGGTGGCGTAGCGGGTTAAGCGCTGACCATGTAACCGCAGGGTCCCCGGTTCGATTCCGGCCGGGGACATATCCTGCATGTCATCCCTCCTCTCTCTCACCCATCCTTCCTGTCTAAATCTTCACTGTAACTGTCAATAAAGATGAAAAATATGAGTGGGACTGCCCCACTCAGAAAAAATAACTTTAAAAAAAAAAAAGAGTTCAGTCAGATTTGTACATGCATGGAGAGCAGACATAAATAAAGAGCTAGCACTGGTAGCATAAAGGCATGCCGTCAACATTGGCTCTGTCGGCAGAGTAATGCCAGATGTCCTCTCTAGCATGCTTTTTATCTACAAGCTGGGGCCGGCCAGCATCGACACGAGGCTTCCATCCTTCTCTTACCTGCGATTGTTTAGCATTGTTTCCCTGCCACCCACGCCCACTATGCGTGCACAGCACACTGCCCCTCACCCCTTGTGAGCGCATAGACAAATTACACTTAGAAGATAATATTGTACTAAGCATTTTACTTTGTACCCGTACATTGGATGTAATGAAAGCAATTCTGATTCTGATAATATGCCGCACTGCTCAAAGTAAATACAAGGTCAGGCATTTATGGTTTATAAAAACTAAATGTTTTTAGTATTCGGTTGTTAAGTCGTGACGTGTTTCCGGGTCCAAAGTTGGCTGAGGCGCTGTCTTCGAAATGCCTCAGTAATAATAATAATTCATTATATTTATATAGCGCTTTTCCGAGGCTCAAAGACGCTGACAAATATAGGAAAAACGGGAAAGTGCTGTGTCCCTTGTTGTATGAATAGATCCGAGTCTAAAAACGATTGAACTGTCATTCTACCGCTGTAGAATTTCATTTAATTGAACATGTTTATTGTTTTATCTTCCTGTGTTTAATTGTAGCAATCTTCCTGTGTTTAATTGTAGCACTCTGAGATTTCCTATGTAAAGTGCTTTTATAAATAAAATGTATTATTATTATTATTAGTAGTAGTAGTACACTGGTATTATGGTGCAGGGAATTTCTGGTTTGGACCCGGAAATTGCTAAACGTCACGTTTGACGTCAGACTTAACAACCGAACAGACCCGTTTTCAAAGCAGGGTGTGGTGATACTTTGGTAGAACCAGTACATCGTGCAACACTATACACAATACATTGCAGTTGGAAGAGCAACATATTTACTCTCACAGACTGTAATACCCACTAGGCCTACTTAGGTTAGATTATAGAATGCAAAAGACATTTGCTAACCGTATATGTTGTGTTTTATTACGTTGTAATTAGGGCTGGGTATTGCCACTGATTTCCCAAAACGATTCGATTCCGATTCACAGCTTTCGATTCGATTCACGATTCGATTCGATTCCGATTCGATCTAGTTACAATATACATTTTTTGCTTGAATATGAAAGAGATTCTCCGAACTAATGCTATAAATGGTTCAAGGAACCCTATAACATGTAGCATTGTTAAACATATCAATGAATTGACTCCAAAGCAGTTACATGAATGTACTTTTTATTTACATATGACTTTGCTTTTGTCCAGCTCATCTCTATAGTCACATTTTTTAAATCCAAAATGCACCCAGACATCTGACTTTAAGCCTGGTGGTGACTTGAGTGTCCCTGCCATCGCCATGTTTTTAGATTTTAGTGTTGAGACCTCACGTTGCATGAGATATGATAAATTCTTGTAGCGCGAGATCTGGCCACGAGATCTCGTTGCGGGTTGAAGCTGCAAGCAAAAAAAAAAAAAAAAATGATCGATCTCGGGATTTATGAATCGATAATCGCTCATTTAATGAAGATCGATTCAGAATCGGGAAATCGATTTTTTGAACCCAGCCCTAGTTGTAATGTTGTATGTGTATCATGGACGGTTGTAAACTGTCTATGCAGGGCTCCCTTGTAAAAGAGAACTTGGTCTCAATTGGACTCCCTGCTAAAAGGTTAAATAAATATATCTTCCCTTTTCCATAACAGGTGTTTCCTGCAACAGACTGGGACAGCACTCCTGCCTGCGCTGCAAGGTGTTGTATATCTGTACATCCTCCCACTGGTTTGGGTCATGTTAAACCATGAACCAGGCTGAGGTCAGGCCACTGTTATGTCCTGCAATGCGCTTGTGATAAAACTGCTTTACTAAAAAAAATAATGATACGATGATACAAATGTGGCGACCTTACCAGTGTCTCAGCTGAGCAGTTGTTTATACAACAGCAGCAAAAGCCTATTATGATGCAGTACTTTTGGTGCATGCAGTCCAATAGTCTTTCCTCTATTCCCCCTCCTCAAATCACGTTGGAGGAGAAGATCCAAGGTCCTTCCCCTTTTTCGGTCTTCTCCTCCAATGCTTTTTGAGAAGGAAGGTGAAGGGAGTCGGTTGTGACCCCAATAGTCTGTCCTCACATCCTCTTGTCTCTCTCCCCCAGGCTTGTTACTGTGACGATCATGTCAAGAGTAAAGTGTTTAAACAAGAGAAGGGGAAGAACCTGCCCTGTCCCAAGTGTGGCCATGAGACCCAGGAGACCAAAGACCTCAGCATGTCCAGTGAGTCAAAACAAACAACTAAGAATAACTCAAAGTCAGACTTGTTGTGTAACTTACTTCGCCCAAATTTCTCGACAGTTGTTTCCAACCCTCAAACCCCCCACATTCGAATGTCCTTTTGATAGTTCTGTACATGCACTGACCACTGTGGCGTCAGAGCTCACACCTGTGTTCACCTGTCCTCACCTGTTCCCTTCCTGCAGCCCGCTCCCATAAGTTCGGCCGGCAGGGCGGCGCTGACGAGGATTCCTCTGGATACGGGGGGTTCGGAGCGTCGGGATACGACTCGTACTGGAAGAATGTGGCCTCCTCAGGAGGAGGAGGAGGAGGAGACGAGGAGGAGGATGAGGATGACGAGGATGAGGATGATGAAGATGATGATGAGGAGGAGGAGGAGGAAGATGACGACGATGATGATGAGGAAGAGGAGAAGAAGGAGGAGGAAGTTTCAGGTTCCATGGCCGGTCTGAAGCTAGATGGGACCCCTGTAGCTACGGAGGCTCAGTAAATCAAATGTGCTGGCTCCTACCTCCCCTCTATCCCCCTCTCCTCTATTCCCACTCTTCTCTATTCCCCCTCTCCTCTATCCTCTGTTTGGGGAGGGACCACAAGGGGGGGGGGGGCGGGGTTAGTATACAGGAGATTGTGTGCAACTGTAATACTTCAAGTGATAGTTCACCACTCGCTAGTTCTGTATTGAATTGATTGAATTAACTGTATTGAATGTTTTCTGTACCTTGCAGTTATTTTATGGACAAGTACTGGCAGCGATCCATCATTTCATCATGGTACAATGCTATATTTTCGGCGAACATTAGCTATGGCCATTCACGGATCCTACTCTGCAGCTAATACGTTTTATGCAAATAAAGTCATGGGTCAGAAAGGCTCATGCAGGAAGTAACTTTGAGAACTCCAGAAAGATTTTCACCACTCAGCATTGATTGCATTGGAAATGGCCTATAGTTGCAGTATATATTTCATTATCATGTTGCATTGTGATAGATAAGTGAAGAATGATGGCTTGTCGTATCCGAATGCACGGCCATTATTCAACCAGGTCTCACTTAATGAGACTGACATGGGAGAATGAAGGCTAAATGTAATAATGTACCTACAAACGATGCATTTGTATACGTGATGAAATGTATACAACACGGTCATTTCTTTTCTGGTCATTTCTTTTGTTTCCCCCATATCAATTGGAAAAAGAAAAAAAATGTTATGTTTTTAAAAAAGTTATGGTCTATTTTGTTAAAACAAAACCTGATGGACTCAAATAAATATCTTAATCATATCCTTTTGTGCTTTGACTGCGAAAGTATTTGAATTCAGGTATATTGTTTACATTTATATTTTTGGCATTTAGCAAACACGTGACTTACTTAGATTAATATTAGATTCAAGTATTGAATCAAATATTAAATGAACTTGGAAAAAACTTACACAAGGCTGGAGGCTATTTACATACAAAATGTTAAGCTAATGGTGAACCACATAGCCTTAAAAGGAATGTCCTCAAATCTGAGGTATGAATTAGACAATTGCATGCTTAAACTGAACAACCATGGCTTTAAAATACATCAAAGCTTAATAAATGAATGGCATGTTTAAAAGCTGCTCAAAGGGTTAGAAGACTATGAAGCGAGGTACAATGAAAAATATGGGTAAAAACTTTAGTAAAAAAATAACTGCAGAACTAAAAGCACTTACTGGATGCACTAGGCACAAAAAAGACCCCAAATACAACTATTGCTAGAGCAAAAAATGTTTACATGCTCAGCAAGGAGTCCAGCAGCAAAGGTCTTGCTGGGGGGGGGGGGGTGTCCCAGTCTTTTATATATTGGCCCTGACAGTGAAGCCCATTGGTTGAAGGCCAGATTGGATGCATTGATTGGGTTAGACTAGAGGGATGACAGTTAAACACTTAAACATGTGTGAGGATACGTAAGGCGTTTTGTGACAGAACTTTCACTTTCATTCATGAAATTCACCCCGTCTGTGTTACTGTTTACACAAGTACAATCACAGTGTGACAGTCAGATGGAGCATTCGGTAAACAACAACAGCAAGGTAATGCATCAGTTGAGTTAAAGAAAACAAACTCTTACCTTTGATGACAGAACATGAGCAGTGTTTACCAGTACCTCCACCGTTCTGTTCGTGAAAAAAAAAAAAAAAAGTGTGGGAATAAAGAAACTGTTTTCAATTCAGTTGAAGTAGTTACAGCGGCAGCTGTGGCAATAACAGTTGTATTGTGTTGTTGTTGCTCAAGACTGTAAAACATGTAGGCCTGCAAAAATTGCGCAGCAGCACGGCAGGAGGAGACGTGACATGGTGTTGAAGACATGTGTTGGAGCTCCCTCTTGTGGTAAAAACCTGCAACTGTTTTCCCCTTGTTATTCCTGTCAGCTTGGTTTTCTTCTGGGGAGTCGTTGTCCTCCTCCTCCTCCTCCTCTTCCTCCTCTTCTCTTCATCTTGACCTAAAGAAACCTTTTTGTGTCTAAATGTGTTCATGTGATTGTGATACTATTAACTTTCCCCCGTGCAGCCATCCACACATAGCATTTTAATGCATATTTATACCTTTTTAAATCTCTTTCAGACTCCACTGGTCTGGTCAGCAGCATGGGAGTTCAGCGCTCAGCCCGGCGGCGGTGGCGGTGGCGGTGGCAATGATGACACAAGCCCACCTAATGGTGAGGGAACTGGGTCATCATGGGAAATGCGGTCCCTGGCCCTCACAGCCACAGTCACAGATGCCCGAATGGTGAAAAACCTGAGGTGACCAACAGTAATTCAATTAGCCGTGATAGTAAGGGGGAGCATAGAGGCACAGGGCAGACACACACACACACACACGCACACACACTCACACGCACACACACTCACACACTCACAGACACACACACACACACACACACACACACACACACACACACACACACACACACACACACACACACACGCCCTGCCACTTCTGTCTACGATTCCAACCCCAGTCCCTATGGTTAGGCTATATTTCCCAAGATGCGTCTTATGTAATCCCACTTCGAAGACCTGTCTCAAAATGATCTTGTTCCAAGCGACGTGGGAGTTCCAAGTATGTCTCAAGGAAACGGACACCTTCGTGGAAAGTCCACAGTGGGCTCAAGAAGACGATGCCCCGCGGTGCGCCATTACGCACCTTTACGCACGGCCCTATGTTTTACGCACACACACACATGTTTGCTTCAATGTTCCTTTCTTGTGAGACATCTAGCATGTTCTTGGTGAAATAATAAATAACGTAAATATGGTGAAGGTAGACAATAGGTTGTATGATTATCAAAGTTAGCGGGTTTATTTGCAATATGCATGCATACTATTATTTCTGTTTTGTAAACTGTGACAAGAGGATTTTAGACCTATCATTTCATCAACGTATCGTGTAGGCGAATTGGAAGTCGTTGTCTGGGAAATGCCGAATCGCATTCTAGTGTTTGGATTTAAGAAGCTTCTGACAGAGGACGTCACGCAGACGCACCTTCTTTAGTTCTGACAAACTCTCAAACATTCAGTTCTTCTTTGCGAGACAACCAAGACACAGCTTTACGGATAACTTCATTGCAAACAGTTTGTATTTGTATTCGTTTTTCGACAACTATATCAGAAATTTGACATCATGGAAGACGACATCTTTTCAGGTGAGAATGATGAAATTATTATTTTAATTAAGGTCTAAAAATTATATATTTTATTGAAAATATAAGTCTGAGTCGAAATGGAATATTGATTGATTGATTGATTGATTGTACTTTATTGTCCCCGAGGGGAAATTTGTCTTGGGCATGGTACTTTCATGCTTCAAGTGCAACAGTGACGATACATACAACATACAGTAGACAAAGTAAACAACAGGACAGCAACAAACATTGAGTGACATTGGCAGCAGTTTCCACCTGGACATGGCATCATTTGGTATATATATATATATATCAGTGAAAGTCTATAATTAAGCAATGTCACACGAGAGGGAGTGTGTTATACTGAATATATACTGAAGCACGGCTGTGATTCGGTCGTAGGTACGAGGCCGCAGTTTATTTAAAAATAAACAAAAAATTGTTCCGCAACTGAACTTCAAATGGACTGTTGCCTAGTAACCTGAACACAAACATGTCGTCTAATTAACGGTAATTTAGTAGAACATCTGTGCGGCGGAGTGATACATATAGTTAAAAGTCCCAGTGCTGTTACTGTATATCGTAACTCATGAAATGCCTCTTGTCCAATCAAATTACTTGGTCGGAACTAACTGTTGTATAAAAGAAGCCAAGATCACTGTTCACTGTTTTTGTCATTACCTATCAACTTAAACATACCAAGTACATCAAGTAAAACATTTTTTGTGAGAGTCATAAATGACAATACTAGTGTAGTTTTTAATGACTGAAGAATTCCAATGTTTGGGTTTTTTTGTGAGTAAAAAAATGCTGTACTTCTGCTGTAAATCTAATTTACAATGGTTTTCTTTTTAGAGTCATATAAGAGGGTGATGCAACTCAATTCCCTCAAAGAGCCTGACAGCGATAACATCACTCAGTGCTATGCTGAAATACTGGGAGGGAAGAAGTTCTGTTCTAGTACCAGCCTGCTGCCTTCTGGCGAGCACCTCAAGCCAGCTTCAGTGGCTCAGGTCACCACCTCAATCCAGCCTGGAGCCTCAGGTGAGGCAGGCCTTGACAGCATGGTGTGGGAGCCCATGGTGAAAATGGTCCACCTTGGTGAGGACCTCAAGCCTGTGGTCGTGGTTGACACCAGCCTGCTCCAGGCAAGTGAGGACCTCAAGTGCAGCCAGCCTGCAGCCGACATAATGGAGGACGACATCTTTTCAGGTGAGAATGATGACATTATTATTTTAATTAAGGTCTAAAAATTATATATTTTATTGAAAATATAAGTCTGAGTCGAAATGGAATATCAGTGAAAGTCTATAATTAAGCAATGTCACACGAGAGGGAGTGTGTTATACTGAATATCAGCACGGCTGTGATTCGGTCGTAGGTAGGCCTACGAGGCCGCAGGCCGAGTACCGAAGATGATCACAGCCGTGCTGATATTCAGTATAACAGCACGACTTCGAGTGTGATATTGCTTTTATACAACAGTTCTACAGCGCGATTTATTAGTTAACAGTAATAAGCGACAACAGATTATGATTTGTTTGTTTATTTAATCATAAAAATAAACAAAAAATAGTTCCGCAACTGAACTTCAAATGGACTGTTGCCTAGTAACCTGAACACAAACATGTCGTCTAATTAACAGTCATTTAGTAGAACATCTGTGCGGCGGAGTGATACATATAGTTAAAAGTCCCAGTGCTGTTACTGTATATCGTAACTCATAAAATGCCTCTTGTCCAATGAAATTACTTGGTCGGAACTAACTGTTGTATAAAAGAAGCCAAGATCACTGTTCACTGTTTTTGTCATTACCTATCAACTTAAACATACCAAGTACATCAAGTCAAAAAAAAAGTTGTGAGAGTCATAAATGACAATACTAGTGTAGTTTTTAATGACTGAAGAATTCCAATGTTTGGTTTTTTTTGTGAGTAAAAAAATGCTGTACTTCTGCTGTAAATCTAATTTACAATGGTTTTCTTTTTAGAGTCATATAAGAGAATGATGCTACTCAATTCCCTCAAAGAGCCTGACGAATACAGCGAATACATCTGTCAGTGCTATGCTGAAATACTGGGAGGAAAGAAGTATTTCTATGCCCCAGCAGTCTGTGAGGACTTCCTATACTGGATGGATGACTGTTCCCCCGCCTCACCCCCCACTCTGGATGACTGTTCCCCAGCCTCACCCCCCACTCTGGATGACTGTTCCCCAGCCCCACCCCCCACTCTGGATGACTGTTCCCCCGCCTCACCCCCTACTCTGGATGACTGTTCCCCCGCCTCACCCCCCACTCTGGATGACTGTTCCCCCGCCTCACCCCCCACTCTGGATGACTGTTCCCCAGCCTCACCCCCCACTCTGGATGACTGTTCCCCAGCCTCACCCCCCACTCTGGATGACTGTTCCCCCGCCTCACCCCCCACTCTGGATGACTGTTCCCCAGCCTCACCCCCCACTCTGGATGACTGTTCCCCCGCCTCACCCCCCACTCTGGATGACTGTTCCCCCGCCTCACCCCCCACTCTGGATGACTGTTCCCCAGCCTCACCCCCCACTCTGGATGACTGTTCCCCAGCCTCACCCCCCACTCTGGATGACTGTTCCCCAGCCTCACCCCCCACTCTGGATGACTGTTCCCCCGCCTCACCCCCCACTCTGGATGACTGTTCCCCCGCCTCACCCCCCACTCTGGATGACTGTTCCCCCGCCTCACCCCCCACTCTGGATGACTGTTCCCCCGCCTCACCCCCCACTCTGGATGACTGTTCCCCAGCCTCACCCCCCACTCTGGATGACTGTTCCCCAGCCTCACCCCCCACTCTGGATGACTGTTCCCCAGCCTCACCCCCCACTCTGGATGACTGTTCCCCCGCCTCACCCCCTACTCTGGATGACTGTTCCCCAGCCTCACCCCCCACTCTGGAGGCCAACCTGCTCACTGCTGGCCAGGCAGCCCTTGACAGCATGGTGTGGGAGACGAAGATGACCGTGGATTCTGCTGAGTTTCAACTCCTCCTAGCGATGGGAGAGGAGTATGAACAGTTCCGGTCTGGTACCAGCCTGCTGCCTTCTGGCGAGCACCTCAAGCCAGCTTCAGTGGCTCAGGTGACCACCTCCATCCAGCCTGGAGCCTCAGGTGAGGCAGGCCTTGACAGCATGGTGTGGGAGCCAATGGTGAAAATGGTCCACCTTGGTGAGGACCTCAAGCCTGTGGTCGTGGTTGACACCAGCCTGCTCCAGGCAAGTGAGGACCTCAAGTGCAGCCAGCCTGCAGCCGACATAATGGAGGACGACATCTTTTCAGGTGAGAATGATGACATTATTATTTTAATTAAGGTCTAAAAATTATATATTTTATTGAAAATATAAGTCTGAGTCGAAATGGAATATCAGTGAAAGTCTATAATTAAGCAATGTCACACGAGAGGGAGTGTGTTATACTGAATATCAGCACGGCTGTGATTCGGTCGTAGGTAGGCCTACGAGGCCGCAGGCCGAGTACCGAAGATGATCACAGCCGTGCTGATATTCAGTATAACAGCACGACTTCGAGTGTGATATTGCTGTTATACAACAGTTCTACAGCGCGATTTATTAGTTAACAGTAATAAGCGACAACAGATTATGATTTGTTTGTTTATTTAATCATAAAAATAAACAAAAAATAGTTCCGCAACTGAACTTCAAATGGACTGTTGCCTAGTAACCTGAACACAAACATGTCGTCTAATTAACGGTCATTTAGTAGAACATCTGTGCGGCGGAGTGATACATATAGTTAAAAGTCCCAGTGCTGTTACTGTATATCGTAACTCATGAAATGCCTCTTGTCCAATCAAATTACTTGGTCGGAACTAACTGTTGTATAAAAGAAGCCAAGATCACTGTTCACTGTTTTTGTCATTACCTATCAACTTAAACATACCAAGTACATCAAGTAAAACATTTTTTGTGAGAGTCATAAATGACAATACTAGTGTAGTTTTTAATGACTGAAGAATTCCAATGTTTGGTTTTTTTTGTGAGTAAAAAAATGCTGTACTTCTGCTGTAAATCTAATTTACAATGGTTTTCTTTTTAGAGTCATATAAGAGAATGATGCTACTCAATTCCCTCAAAGAGCCTGACGAATACAGCGAATACACCCGTCAGTGCTATGCTGAAATACTGGGAGGAAAGAAGTATTTCTATGCCCCAGCAGTCTGTGAGGACTTCCTATACTGGATGGATGACTGTTCCCCCGCCTCACCCCCCACTCTGGATGACTGTTCCCCCGCCTCACCCCCCACTCTGGATGAATGTTCCCCCGCCTCACCCCCCACTCTGGATGACTGTTCCCCTGCCTCACCCCCCACTCTGGATGACTGTACCCCAGCCTCACCCCCCACTCTGGATGACTGTTCCCCAGCCTCACCCCCTACTCTGGATGACTATTCCCCCGCCTCACCCCCCACTCTGGATGACTGTTCCCCAGCCTCACCCCCCACTCTGGATGACTGTTCCCCCGCCTCACCCCCCACTCTGGATGACTGTTCCCCAGCCTCACCCCCCACTCTGGATGACTGTTCCCCCGCCTCACCCCCCACTCTGGATGACTGTTCCCCAGCCTCACCCCCCACTCTGGATGACTGTTCCCCCGCCTCACCCCCCACTCTGGATGACTGTTCCCCAGCCTCACCCCCCACTCTGGAGGCCAACCTGCTCACTGCTGGCCAGGCAGCCCTTGACAGCATGGTGTGGGAGACGAAGATGACCGTGGATTCTGCTGAGTTTCAACTCCTCCTAGCGATGGGAGAGGAGTATGAACAGTTCCGGTCTGGTACCAGCCTGCTGCCTTCTGGCGAGCACCTCAAGCCAGCTTCAGTGGCTCAGGTGACCACCTCCATCCAGCCTGGAGCCTCAGGTGAGGCAGGCCTTGACAGCATGGTGTGGGAGCCCATGGTGAAAATGGTCCACCTTGGTGAGGACCTCAAGCATGTGGTCGTGGTTGACACCAGCCTGCTCCAGGCAAGTGAGGACCTCAAGTGCAGCCAGCCTGCAGCCGACATAATGGAGGACGACATCTTTTCAGGTGAGAATGATGACATTATTATTTTAATTAAGGTCTAAAAATTATATATTTTATTGAAAATATAAGTCTGAGTCGAAATGGAATATCAGTGAAAGTCTATAATTAAGCAATGTCACACGAGAGGGAGTGTGTTATACTGAATATCAGCACGGCTGTGATTCGGTCGTAGGTAGGCCTACGAGGCCGCAGGCCGAGTACCGAAGATGATCACAGCCGTGCTGATATTCAGTATAACAGCACGACTTCGAGTGTGATATTGCTTTTATACAACAGTTCTACAGCGCGATTTATTAGTTAACAGTTATAAGCGACAACAGATTATGATTTGTTTGTTTATTTAATCATAAAAATAAACAAAAAATAGTTCCGCAACTGAACTTCAAATGGACTGTTGCCTAGTAACCTGAACACAAACATGTCGTCTAATTAACGGTCATTTAGTAGAACATCTGTGCGGCGGAGTGATACATATAGTTAAAAGTCCCAATGCTGTTACTGTATATCGTAACTCATGAAATGCCTCTTGTCCAATCAAATTACTTGGTCGGAACTAACTGTTGTATAAAAGAAGCCAAGATCACTGTTCACTGTTTTTGTCATTACCTATCAACTTAAACATACCAAGTACATCAAGTCAAAAAAAAAGTTGTGAGAGTCATAAATGACAATACTAGTGTAGTTTTTAATGACTGAAGAATTCCAATGTTTGGGTTTTTTGGTGAGTAAAAAAATGCTGTACTTCTGCTGTAAATCTAATTTACAATGGTTTTCTTTTTAGAGTCATATAAGAGGGTGATGCAACTCAATTCCCTCAAAGAGCCTGACAGCGATAACATCGCTCAGTGCTATGCTGAAATACTGGGAGGGAAGAAGTTCTGTTCTAGTACCAGCCTGCTGCCTTCTGGCGAGCACCTCAAGCCAGCTTCAGTGGCTCAGGTCACCACCTCAATCCAGCCTGGAGCCTCAGGTGAGGCAGGCCTTGACAGCATGGTGTGGGAGCCCATGGTGAAAATGGTCCACCTTGGTGAGGACCTCAAGCCTGTGGTCGTGGTTGACACCAGCCTGCTCCAGGCAAGTGAGGACCTCAAGTGCAGCCAGCCTGCAGCCGACATAATGGAGGACGACATCTTTTCAGGTGAGAATGATGACATTATTATTTTAATTAAGGTCTAAAAATTATATATTTTATTGAAAATATAAGTCTGAGTCGAAATGGAATATCAGTGAAAGTCTATAATTAAGCAATGTCACACGAGAGGGAGTGTGTTATACTGAATATCAGCACGGCTGTGATTCGGTCGTAGGTAGGCCTACGAGGCCGCAGGCCGAGTACCGAAGATGATCACAGCCGTGCTGATATTCAGTATAACAGCACGACTTCGAGTGTGATATTGCTTTTATACAACAGTTCTACAGCGCGATTTATTAGTTAACAGTAATAAGCGACAACAGATTATGATTTGTTTGTTTATTTAATCATAAAAATAAACAAAAAATAGTTCCGCAACTGAACTTCAAATGGACTGTTGCCTAGTAACCTGAACACAAACATGTCGTCTAATTAACGGTCATTTAGTAGAACATCTGTGCGGCGGAGTGATACATATAGTTAAAAGTCCCAGTGCTGTTACTGTATATCGTAACTCATGAAATGCCTCTTGTCCAATCAAATTACTTAGTCGGAACTAACTGTTGTATAAAAGAAGCCAAGATCACTGTTCACTGTTTTTGTCATTACCTATCAACTTAAACATACCAAGTACATCAAGTAAAAAAAAAATTGTGAGAGTCATAAATGACAATACTAGTGTAGTTTTTAATGACTGAAGAATTCCAATGTTTGGTTTTTTTTGTGAGTAAAAAAATGCTGTACTTCTGCTGTAAATCTAATTTACAATGGTTTTCTTTTTAGAGTCATATAAGAGAATGATGCTACTCAATTCCCTCAAAGAGCCTGACGAATACAGCGAATACACCCGTCAGTGCTATGCTGAAATACTGGGAGGAAAGAAGTATTTCTATGCCCCAGCAGTCTGTGAGGACTTCCTATACTGGATGGATGACTGTTCCCCCGCCTCACCCCCCACTCTGGATGACTGTTCCCCAGCCTCACCCCCCACACTGGATGACTGTTCCCCCGCCTCACCCCCCACTCTGGATGACTGTTCCCCCGCCTCACCCCCCACTCTGGATGACTGTTCCCCAGCCTCACCCCCCACTCTGGATGACTGTTCCCCAGCCTCACCCCCTACTCTGGATGAATGTTCCCCAGCCTCACCCCCTACTCTGGATGACTGTTCCCCCGCCTCAGCCCCTACTCTGGATGACTGTTCCCCAGCCCCACCCCCCACTCTGGATGACTGTTCCCCCTCACCCCCCACTCTGGATGACTGTTCCCCAGCCTCACCCCCCACTCTGGATGACTGTTCCCCAGCCTCACCCCCCACTCTGGATGACTGTTCCCCAGCCTCACCCCCTACTCTGGATGACTGTTCCCCAGCCTCACCCCCCACTCTGGATGACTGTTCCCCCGCCTCACCCCCCACTCTGGATGACTGTTCCCCAGCCTCACCCCCCACTCTGGATGACTGTTCCCCAGCCTCACCCCCCACTCTGGATGACTGTTCCCCCGCCTCACCCCCCACTCTGGATGACTGTTCCCCCGCCTCACCCCCCACTCTGGATGACTGTTCCCCAGCCTCACCCCCCACTCTGGATGACTGTTCCCCAGCCTCACCCCCCACTCTGGATGACTGTTCCCCAGCCTCACCCCCCACTCTGGATGACTGTTCCCCAGCCCCACCCCGCACTCTGGATGACTGTTCCCCAGCCTCACCCCCCACTCTGGATGACTGTTCCCCCGCCTCACCCCCTACTCTGGATGACTGTTCCCCAGCCTCACCCCCCACTCTGGATGACTGTTCCCCCGCCTCACCCCCTACTCTGGATGACTGTTCCCCCGCCTCACCCCCCACTCTGGATGACTGTTCCCCAGCCCCACCCCCCACTCTGGATGACTGTTCCCCAGCCTCACCCGCCTCACCCCCCACTCTGGATGACTGTTCCCCAGCCTCACCCGCCTCACCACCCACTCTGGATGACTGTTCCCCAGCCCCACCCCCCACTCTGGATGACTGTTCCCCAGCCTCACCCCCCACTCTGGATGACTGTTCCCCAGCCTCACCCCCTACTCTGGATGACTGTTCCCCAGCCTCACCCCCCACTCTGGATGACTGTTCCCCAGCCTCACCCCCCACTCTGGATGACTGTTCCCCAGCCTCACCCCCCACTCTGGATGACTGTTCCCCAGCCTCACCCCCCACTCTGGAGGCCAACCTGCTCACTGCTGGCCAGGCAGCCCTTGACAGCATGGTGTGGGAGACGAAGATGACCGTGGATTCTGCTGAGTTTCAACTCCTCCTAGCGATGGGAGAGGAGTATGAACAGTTCCGGTCTGGTACCAGCCTGCTGCCTTCTGGCGAGC
Organism: Nansenia antarctica; assembly: GCF_963989245.1. Lineage (NCBI taxonomy): Eukaryota > Metazoa > Chordata > Actinopteri > Argentiniformes > Microstomatidae > Nansenia > Nansenia antarctica. Next base: position 62,995,921 of record NC_137676.1, read on the forward strand.
ACCTCAAGCCAGCTTCAGTGGCTCAGGTGACCACCTCCATCCAGCCTGGAGCCTCAGGTGAGGCAGGCCTTGACAGCATGGTGTGGGAGCCCATGGTGAAAATGGTCCACCCTGGTGAGGACCTCAAGCCTGTGGTCGTGGTTGACACCAGCCTGCTCCAGGCAAGTGAGGACCTCAAGTGCAGCCAGCCTGCAGCCGACATAATGGAGGACGACATCTTTTCAGGTGAGAATGATGACATTATTATTTTAATTAAGGTCTAAAAATTATATATTTTATTGAAAATATAAGTCTGAGTCGAAATGGAATATCAGTGAAAGTCTATAATTAAGCAATGTCACACGAGAGGGAGTGTGTTATACTGAATATCAGCACGGCTGTGATTCGGTCGTAGGTAGGCCTACGAGGCCGCAGGCCGAGTACCGAAGATGATCACAGCCGTGCTGATATTCAGTATAACAGCACGACTTCGAGTGTGATATTGCTTTTATACAACAGTTCTACAGCGCGATTTATTAGTTAACAGTTATAAGCGACAACAGATTATGATTTGTTTGTTTATTTAATCATAAAAATAAACAAAAAATAGTTCCGCAACTGAACTTCAAATGGACTGTTGCCTAGTAACCTGAACACAAACATGTCGTCTAATTAACGGTCATTTAGTAGAACATCTGTGCGGCGGAGTGATACATATAGTTAAAAGTCCCAGTGCTGTTACTGTATATCGTAACTCATGAAATGCCTCTTGTCCAATCAAATTACTTGGTCGGAACTAACTGTTGTATAAAAGAAGCCAAGATCACTGTTCACTGTTTTTGTCATTACCTATCAACTTAAACATACCAAGTACATCAAGTCAAAAAAAAAGTTGTGAGAGTCATAAATGACAATACTAGTGTAGTTTTTAATGACTGAAGAATTCCAATGTTTGGGTTTTTTGGTGAGTAAAAAAATGCTGTACTTCTGCTGTAAATCTAATTTACAATGGTTTTCTTTTTAGAGTCATATAAGAGAATGATGCAACTCAATTCCCTCAAAGAGCCTGACAGCGATAACATCACTCAGTGCTATGCTGAAATACTGGGAGGGAAGAAGTTCTGTTCTAGTACCAGCCTGCTGCCTTCTGGCGAGCACCTCAAGCCAGCTTCAGTGGCTCAGGTCACCACCTCAATCCAGCCTGGAGCCTCAGGTGACGCAGGCCTTGACAGCATGGTGTGGGAGCCCATGGTGAAAATGGTCCACCTTGGTGAGGACCTCAAGCCTGTGGTCGTGGTTGACACCAGCCTGCTCCAGGCAAGTGAGGACCTCAAGTGCAGCCAGCCTGCAGCCGACATAATGGAGGACGACATCTTTTCAGGTGAGAATGATGACATTATTATTTTAATTAAGGTCTAAAAATTATATATTTGATTGAAAATATAAGTCTGAGTCGAAATGGAATATCAGTGAAAGTCTATAATTAAGCAATGTCACACGAGAGGGAGTGTGTTATACTGAATATCAGCACGGCTGTGATTCGGTCGTAGGTAGGCCTACGAGGCCGCAGGCCGAGTACCGAAGATGATCACAGCCGTGCTGATATTCAGTATAACAGCACGACTTCGAGTGTGATATTGCTTTTATACAACAGTTCTACAGCGCGATTTATTAGTTAACAGTAATAAGCGACAACAGATTATGATTTGTTTGTTTATTTAATCATAAAAATAAACAAAAAATAGTTCCGCAACTGAACTTCAAATGGACTGTTGCCTAGTAACCTGAACACAAACATGTCGTCTAATTAACGGTCATTTAGTAGAACATCTGTGCGGCGGAGTGATACATATAGTTAAAAGTCCCAGTGCTGTTACTGTATATCGTAACTCATGAAATGCCTCTTGTCCAATCAAATTACTTAGTCGGAACTAACTGTTGTATAAAAGAAGCCAAGATCACTGTTCACTGTTTTTGTCATTACCTATCAACTTAAACATACCAAGTACATCAAGTAAAAAAAAAATTGTGAGAGTCATAAATGACAATACTAGTGTAGTTTTTAATGACTGAAGAATTCCAATGTTTGGTTTTTTTTGTGAGTAAAAAAATGCTGTACTTCTGCTGTAAATCTAATTTACAATGGTTTTCTTTTTAGAGTCATATAAGAGAATGATGCTACTCAATTCCCTCAAAGAGCCTGACGAATACAGCGAATACACCCGTCAGTGCTATGCTGAAATACTGGGAGGAAAGAAGTATTTCTATGCCCCAGCAGTCTGTGAGGACTTCCTATACTGGATGGATGACTGTTCCCCCGCCTCACCCCCCACTCTGGATGACTGTTCCCCAGCCTCACCCCCCACACTGGATGACTGTTCCCCCGCCTCACCCCCCACTCTGGATGACTGTTCCCCCGCCTCACCCCCCACTCTGGATGACTGTTCCCCAGCCTCACCCCCCACTCTGGATGACTGTTCCCCAGCCTCACCCCCTACTCTGGATGAATGTTCCCCAGCCTCACCCCCTACTCTGGATGACTGTTCCCCCGCCTCAGCCCCTACTCTGGATGACTGTTCCCCAGCCCCACCCCCCACTCTGGATGACTGTTCCCCAGCCTCACCCCCCACTCTGGATGACTGTTCCCCAGCCTCACCCCCCACTCTGGATGACTGTTCCCCCGCCTCACCCCCCACTCTGGATGACTGTTCCCCAGCCTCACCCCCCACTCTGGATGACTGTTCCCCAGCCTAACCCCCCACTCTGGATGACTGTTCCCCCGCCTCACCCCCCACTCTGGATGACTGTTCCCCCGCCTCACCCCCCACTCTGGATGACTGTTCCCCAGCCTCACCCCCCACTCTGGATGACTGTTCCCCAGCCTCACCCCCCACTCTGGATGACTGTTCCCCCGCCTCACCCCCCACTCTGGATGACTGTTCCCCCGCCTCACCCCCCACTCTGGATGACTGTTCCCCAGCCTCACCCCCCACTCTGGATGACTGTTCCCCCGCCTCACCCCCCACTCTGGATGACTGTTCCCCAGCCTCACCCCCCACTCTGTCCACTCAGCCTCACCCCCAGCCCACGTTTTATGCAAATAAAGTCATGGGTCAGAAAGGCTCATGCAGGAAGTAACTTTGAGAACTCCAGAAAGATTTTCACCACTCAGCATTGATTGCATTGGAAATGGCCTATAGTTGCAGTATATATTTCATTATCATGTTGCATTGTGATAGATAAGTGAAGAATGATGGCTTGTCGTATCCGAATGCACGGCCATTATTCAACCAGGTCTCACTTAATGAGACTGACATGGGAGAATGAAGGCTAAATGTAATAATGTACCTACAAACGATGCATTTGTATACGTGATGAAATGTATACAACACGGTCATTTCTTTTCTGGTCATTTCTTTTGTTTCCCCCATATCAATTGGAAAAAGAAAAAAAATGTTATGTTTTTAAAAAAGTTATGGTCTATTTTGTTAAAACAAAACCTGATGGACTCAAATAAATATCTTAATCATATCCTTTTGTGCTTTGACTGCGAAAGTATTTGAATTCAGGTATATTGTTTACATTTATATTTTTGGCATTTAGCAAACACGTGACTTACTTAGATTAATATTAGATTCAAGTATTGAATCAAATATTAAATGAACTTGGAAAAAACTTACACAAGGCTGGAGGCTATTTACATACAAAATGTTAAGCTAATGGTGAACCACATAGCCTTAAAAGGAATGTCCTCAAATCTGAGGTATGAATTAGACAATTGCATGCTTAAACTGAACAACCATGGCTTTAAAATACATCAAAGCTTAATAAATGAATGGCATGTTTAAAAGCTGCTCAAAGGGTTAGAAGACTATGAAGCGAGGTACAATGAAAAATATGGGTAAAAACTTTAGTAAAAAAATAACTGCAGAACTAAAAGCACTTACTGGATGCACTAGGCACAAAAAAGACCCCAAATACAACTATTGCTAGAGCAAAAAATGTTTACATGCTCAGCAAGGAGTCCAGCAGCAAAGGTCTTGCTGGGGGGGGGGGGGGTGTCCCAGTCTTTTATATATTGGCCCTGACAGTGAAGCCCATTGGTTGAAGGCCAGATTGGATGCATTGATTGGGTTAGACTAGAGGGATGACAGTTAAACACTTAAACATGTGTGAGGATACGTAAGGCGTTTTGTGACAGAACTTTCACTTTCATTCATGAAATTCACCCCGTCTGTGTTACTGTTTACACAAGTACAATCACAGTGTGACAGTCAGATGGAGCATTCGGTAAACAACAACAGCAAGGTAATGCATCAGTTGAGTTAAAGAAAACAAACTCTTACCTTTGATGACAGAACATGAGCAGTGTTTACCAGTACCTCCACCGTTCTGTTCGTGAAAAAAAAAAAAAAAAGTGTGGGAATAAAGAAACTGTTTTCAATTCAGTTGAAGTAGTTACAGCGGCAGCTGTGGCAATAACAGTTGTATTGTGTTGTTGTTGCTCAAGACTGTAAAACATGTAGGCCTGCAAAAATTGCGCAGCAGCACGGCAGGAGGAGACGTGACATGGTGTTGAAGACATGTGTTGGAGCTCCCTCTTGTGGTAAAAACCTGCAACTGTTTTCCCCTTGTTATTCCTGTCAGCTTGGTTTTCTTCTGGGGAGTCGTTGTCCTCCTCCTCCTCCTCCTCTTCCTCCTCTTCTCTTCATCTTGACCTAAAGAAACCTTTTTGTGTCTAAATGTGTTCATGTGATTGTGATACTATTAACTTTCCCCCGTGCAGCCATCCACACATAGCATTTTAATGCATATTTATACCTTTTTAAATCTCTTTCAGACTCCACTGGTCTGGTCAGCAGCATGGGAGTTCAGCGCTCAGCCCGGCGGCGGTGGCGGTGGCGGTGGCAATGATGACACAAGCCCACCTAATGGTGAGGGAACTGGGTCATCATGGGAAATGCGGTCCCTGGCCCTCACAGCCACAGTCACAGATGCCCGAATGGTGAAAAACCTGAGGTGACCAACAGTAATTCAATTAGCCGTGATAGTAAGGGGGAGCATAGAGGCACAGGGCAGACACACACACACACACACGCACACACACTCACACGCACACACACTCACACACTCACAGACACACACACACACACACACACACACACACACACACACGCACACACACACACACACACACACACACACACACACACACACTCACACACTCACAGACACACACACACACACACACACACACACACACACACACACACGCACACACACACACACACACACACACACACACACACACACACACACACACACACACACACGCCCTGCCACTTCTGTCTACGATTCCAACCCCAGTCCCTATGGTTAGGCTATATTTCCCAAGATGCGTCTTATGTAATCCCACTTCGAAGACCTGTCTCAAAATGATCTTGTTCCAAGCGACGTGGGAGTTCCAAGTATGTCTCAAGGAAACGGACACCTTCGTGGAAAGTCCACAGTGGGCTCAAGAAGACGATGCCCCGCGGTGCGCCATTACGCACCTTTACGCACGGCCCTATGTTTTACGCACACACACATGTTTGCTTCAATGTTCCTTTCTTGTGAGACATCTAGCATGTTCTTGGTGAAATAATAAATAACGTAAATATGGTGAAGGTAGACAATAGGTTGTATGATTATCAAAGTTAGCGGGTTTATTTGCAATATGCATGCATACTATTATTTCTGTTTTGTAAACTGTGACAAGAGGATTTTAGACCTATCATTTCATCAACGTATCGTGTAGGCGAATTGGAAGTCGTTGTCTGGGAAATGCCGAATCGCATTCTAGTGTTTGGATTTAAGAAGCTTCTGACAGAGGACGTCACGCAGACGCACCTTCTTTAGTTCTGACAAACTCTCAAACATTCAGTTCTTCTTTGCGAGACAACCAAGACACAGCTTTACGGATAACTTCATTGCAAACAGTTTGTATTTGTATTCGTTTTTCGACAACTATATCAGAAATTTGACATCATGGAAGACGACATCTTTTCAGGTGAGAATGATGAAATTATTATTTTAATTAAGGTCTAAAAATTATATATTTTATTGAAAATATAAGTCTGAGTCGAAATGGAATATTGATTGATTGATTGATTGATTGTACTTTATTGTCCCCGAGGGGAAATTTGTCTTGGGCATGGTACTTTCATGCTTCAAGTGCAACAGTGACGATACATACAACATACAGTAGACAAAGTAAACAACAGGACAGCAACAAACATTGAGTGACATTGGCAGCAGTTTCCACCTGGACATGGCATCATTTGGTATATATATATATATATCAGTGAAAGTCTATAATTAAGCAATGTCACACGAGAGGGAGTGTGTTATACTGAATATATACTGAAGCACGGCTGTGATTCGGTCGTAGGTACGAGGCCGCAGTTTATTTAAAAATAAACAAAAAATTGTTCCGCAACTGAACTTCAAATGGACTGTTGCCTAGTAACCTGAACACAAACATGTCGTCTAATTAACGGTAATTTAGTAGAACATCTGTGCGGCGGAGTGATACATATAGTTAAAAGTCCCAGTGCTGTTACTGTATATCGTAACTCATGAAATGCCTCTTGTCCAATCAAATTACTTGGTCGGAACTAACTGTTGTATAAAAGAAGCCAAGATCACTGTTCACTGTTTTTGTCATTACCTATCAACTTAAACATACCAAGTACATCAAGTAAAACATTTTTTGTGAGAGTCATAAATGACAATACTAGTGTAGTTTTTAATGACTGAAGAATTCCAATGTTTGGGTTTTTTTGAGAGTAAAAAAATGCTGTACTTCTGCTGTAAATCTAATTTACAATGGTTTTCTTTTTAGAGTCATATAAGAGGGTGATGCAACTCAATTCCCTCAAAGAGCCTGACAGCGATAACATCACTCAGTGCTATGCTGAAATACTGGGAGGGAAGAAGTTCTGTTCTAGTACCAGCCTGCTGCCTTCTGGCGAGCACCTCAAGCCAGCTTCAGTGGCTCAGGTGACCACCTCAATCCAGCCTGGAGCCTCAGGTGAGGCAGGCCTTGACAGCATGGTGTGGGAGCCCATGGTGAAAATGGTCCACCTTGGTGAGGACCTCAAGCCTGTGGTCGTGGTTGACACCAGCCTGCTCCAGGCAAGTGAGGACCTCAAGTGCAGCCAGCCTGCAGCCGACATAATGGAGGACGACATCTTTTCAGGTGAGAATGATGACATTATTATTTTAATTAAGGTCTAAAAATTATATATTTTATTGAAAATATAAGTCTGAGTCGAAATGGAATATCAGTGAAAGTCTATAATTAAGCAATGTCACACGAGAGGGAGTGTGTTATACTGAATATCAGCACGGCTGTGATTCGGTCGTAGGTAGGCCTACGAGGCCACAGGCCGAGTACCGAAGATGATCACAGCCGTGCTGATATTCAGTATAACAGCACGACTTCGAGTGTGATATTGCTTTTATACAACAGTTCTACAGCGCGATTTATTAGTTAACAGTAATAAGCGACAACAGATTATGATTTGTTTGTTTATTTAATCATAAAAATAAACAAAAAATAGTTCCGCAACTGAACTTCAAATGGACTGTTGCCTAGTAACCTGAACACAAACATGTCGTCTAATTAACAGTCATTTAGTAGAACATCTGTGCGGCGGAGTGATACATATAGTTAAAAGTCCCAGTGCTGTTACTGTATATCGTAACTCATGAAATGCCTCTTGTCCAATCAAATTACTTGGTCGGAACTAACTGTTGTATAAAAGAAGCCAAGATCACTGTTCACTGTTTTTGTCATTACCTATCAACTTAAACATACCAAGTACATCAAGTCAAAAAAAAAGTTGTGAGAGTCATAAATGACAATACTAGTGTAGTTTTTAATGACTGAAGAATTCCAATGTTTGGTTTTTTTTGTGAGTAAAAAAATGCTGTACTTCTGCTGTAAATCTAATTTACAATGGTTTTCTTTTTAGAGTCATATAAGAGAATGATGCTACTCAATTCCCTCAAAGAGCCTGACGAATACAGCGAATACATCCGTCAGTGCTATGCTGAAATACTGGGAGGAAAGAAGTATTTCTATGCCCCAGCAGTCTGTGAGGACTTCCTATACTGGATGGATGACTGTTCCCCCGCCTCACCCCCCACTCTGGATGACTGTTCCCCAGCCTCACCCCCCACTCTGGATGACTGTTCCCCAGCCCCACCCCCCACTCTGGATGACTGTTCCCCCGCCTCACCCCCTACTCTGGATGACTGTTCCCCCGCCTCACCCCCCACTCTGGATGACTGTTCCCCCGCCTCACCCCCCACTCTGGATGACTGTTCCCCAGCCTCACCCCCTACTCTGGATGACTGTTCCCCAGCCTCACCCCCCACTCTGGATGACTGTTCCCCAGCCTCACCCCCCACTCTGGATGACTGTTCCCCCGCCTCACCCCCCACTCTGGATGACTGTTCCCCAGCCTCACCCCCCACTCTGGATGACTGTTCCCCCGCCTCACCCCCCACTCTGGATGACTGTTCCCCCGCCTCACCCCCCACTCTGGATGACTGTTCCCCAGCCTCACCCCCCACTCTGGATGACTGTTCCCCAGCCTCACCCCCCACTCTGGATGACTGTTCCCCAGCCTCACCCCCCACTCTGGATGACTGTTCCCCCGCCTCACCCCCTACTCTGGATGACTGTTCCCCAGCCTCACCCCCCACTCTGGAGGCCAACCTGCTCACTGCTGGCCAGGCAGCCCTTGACAGCATGGTGTGGGAGACGAAGATGACCGTGGATTCTGCTGAGTTTCAACTCCTCCTAGCGATGGGAGAGGAGTATGAACAGTTCCGGTCTGGTACCAGCCTGCTGCCTTCTGGCGAGCACCTCAAGCCAGCTTCAGTGGCTCAGGTGACCACCTCCATCCAGCCTGGAGCCTCAGGTGAGGCAGGCCTTGACAGCATGGTGTGGGAGCCAATGGTGAAAATGGTCCACCTTGGTGAGGACCTCAAGCCTGTGGTCGTGGTTGACACCAGCCTGCTCCAGGCAAGTGAGGACCTCAAGTGCAGCCAGCCTGCAGCCGACATAATGGAGGACGACATCTTTTCAGGTGAGAATGATGACATTATTATTTTAATTAAGGTCTAAAAATTATATATTTTATTGAAAATATAAGTCTGAGTCGAAATGGAATATCAGTGAAAGTCTATAATTAAGCAATGTCACACGAGAGGGAGTGTGTTATACTGAATATCAGCACGGCTGTGATTCGGTCGTAGGTAGGCCTACGAGGCCGCAGGCCGAGTACCGAAGATGATCACAGCCGTGCTGATATTCAGTATAACAGCACGACTTCGAGTGTGATATTGCTGTTATACAACAGTTCTACAGCGCGATTTATTAGTTAACAGTAATAAGCGACAACAGATTATGATTTGTTTGTTTATTTAATCATAAAAATAAACAAAAAATAGTTCCGCAACTGAACTTCAAATGGACTGTTGCCTAGTAACCTGAACACAAACATGTCGTCTAATTAACGGTCATTTAGTAGAACATCTGTGCGGCGGAGTGATACATATAGTTAAAAGTCCCAGTGCTGTTACTGTATATCGTAACTCATGAAATGCCTCTTGTCCAATCAAATTACTTGGTCGGAACTAACTGTTGTATAAAAGAAGCCAAGATCACTGTTCACTGTTTTTGTCATTACCTATCAACTTAAACATACCAAGTACATCAAGTAAAAAAAAAAGTTGTGAGAGTCATAAATGACAATACTAGTGTAGTTTTTAATGACTGAAGAATTCCAATGTTTGTTTGTTTTTGTGAGTAAAAAAATGCTGTACTTCTGCTGTAAATCTAATTTACAATGGTTTTCTTTTTAGAGTCATATAAGAGAATGATGCTACTCAATTCCCTCAAAGAGCCTGACGAATACAGCGAATACACCCGTCAGTGCTATGCTGAAATACTGGGAGGAAAGAAGTATTTCTATGCCCCAGCAGTCTGTGAGGACTTCCTATACTGGATGGATGACTGTTCCCCCGCCTCACCCCCCACTCTGGATGACTGTTCCCCCGCCTCACCCCCCACTCTGGATGAATGTTCCCCCGCCTCACCCCCCACTCTGGATGACTGTTCCCCTGCCTCACCCCCCACTCTGGATGACTGTTCCCCAGCCTCACCCCCCACTCTGGATGACTGTTCCCCAGCCTCACCCCCTACTCTGGATGACTGTTCCCCCGCCTCACCCCCCACTCTGGATGACTGTTCCCCAGCCTCACCCCCCACTCTGGATGACTGTTCCCCCGCCTCACCCCCCACTCTGGATGACTGTTCCCCAGCCTCACCCCCCACTCTGGATGACTGTTCCCCCGCCTCACCCCCCACTCTGGATGACTGTTCCCCAGCCTCACCCCCCACTCTGGATGACTGTTCCCCCGCCTCACCCCCCACTCTGGATGACTGTTCCCCAGCCTCACCCCCCACTCTGGAGGCCAACCTGCTCACTGCTGGCCAGGCAGCCCTTGACAGCATGGTGTGGGAGACGAAGATGACCGTGGATTCTGCTGAGTTTCAACTCCTCCTAGCGATGGGAGAGGAGTATGAACAGTTCCGGTCTGGTACCAGCCTGCTGCCTTCTGGCGAGCACCTCAAGCCAGCTTCAGTGGCTCAGGTGACCACCTCCATCCAGCCTGGAGCCTCAGGTGAGGCAGGCCTTGACAGCATGGTGTGGGAGCCCATGGTGAAAATGGTCCACCTTGGTGAGGACCTCAAGCATGTGGTCGTGGTTGACACCAGCCTGCTCCAGGCAAGTGAGGACCTCAAGTGCAGCCAGCCTGCAGCCGACATAATGGAGGACGACATCTTTTCAGGTGAGAATGATGACATTATTATTTTAATTAAGGTCTAAAAATTATATATTTTATTGAAAATATAAGTCTGAGTCGAAATGGAATATCAGTGAAAGTCTATAATTAAGCAATGTCACACGAGAGGGAGTGTGTTATACTGAATATCAGCACGGCTGTGATTCGGTCGTAGGTAGGCCTACGAGGCCGCAGGCCGAGTACCGAAGATGATCACAGCCGTGCTGATATTCAGTATAACAGCACGACTTCGAGTGTGATATTGCTTTTATACAACAGTTCTACAGCGCGATTTATTAGTTAACAGTTATAAGCGACAACAGATTATGATTTGTTTGTTTATTTAATCATAAAAATAAACAAAAAATAGTTCCGCAACTGAACTTCAAATGGACTGTTGCCTAGTAACCTGAACACAAACATGTCGTCTAATTAACGGTCATTTAGTAGAACATCTGTGCGGCGGAGTGATACATATAGTTAAAAGTCCCAGTGCTGTTACTGTATATCGTAACTCATGAAATGCCTCTTGTCCAATCAAATTACTTGGTCGGAACTAACTGTTGTATAAAAGAAGCCAAGATCACTGTTCACTGTTTTTGTCATTACCTATCAACTTAAACATACCAAGTACATCAAGTCAAAAAAAAAGTTGTGAGAGTCATAAATGACAATACTAGTGTAGTTTTTAATGACTGAAGAATTCCAATGTTTGGGTTTTTTGGTGAGTAAAAAAATGCTGTACTTCTGCTGTAAATCTAATTTACAATGGTTTTCTTTTTAGAGTCATATAAGAGGGTGATGCAACTCAATTCCCTCAAAGAGCCTGACAGCGATAACATCGCTCAGTGCTATGCTGAAATACTGGGAGGGAAGAAGTTCTGTTCTAGTACCAGCCTGCTGCCTTCTGGCGAGCACCTCAAGCCAGCTTCAGTGGCTCAGGTCACCACCTCAATCCAGCCTGGAGCCTCAGGTGACGCAGGCCTTGACAGCATGGTGTGGGAGCCCATGGTGAAAATGGTCCACCTTGGTGAGGACCTCAAGCCTGTGGTCGTGGTTGACACCAGCCTGCTCCAGGCAAGTGAGGACCTCAAGTGCAGCCAGCCTGCAGCCGACATAATGGAGGACGACATCTTTTCAGGTGAGAATGATGACATTATTATTTTAATTAAGGTCTAAAAATTATATATTTTATTGAAAATATAAGTCTGAGTCGAAATGGAATATCAGTGAAAGTCTATAATTAAGCAATGTCACACGAGAGGGAGTGTGTTATACTGAATATCAGCACGGCTGTGATTCGGTCGTAGGTAGGCCTACGAGGCCGCAGGCCGAGTACCGAAGATGATCACAGCCGTGCTGATATTCAGTATAACAGCACGACTTCGAGTGTGATATTGCTTTTATACAACAGTTCTACAGCGCGATTTATTAGTTAACAGTAATAAGCGACAACAGATTATGATTTGTTTGTTTATTTAATCATAAAAATAAACAAAAAATAGTTCCGCAACTGAACTTCAAATGGACTGTTGCCTAGTAACCTGAACACAAACATGTCGTCTAATTAACGGTCATTTAGTAGAACATCTGTGCGGCGGAGTGATACATATAGTTAAAAGTCCCAGTGCTGTTACTGTATATCGTAACTCATGAAATGCCTCTTGTCCAATCAAATTACTTAGTCGGAACTAACTGTTGTATAAAAGAAGCCAAGATCACTGTTCACTGTTTTTGTCATTACCTATCAACTTAAACATACCAAGTACATCAAGTAAAAAAAAAATTGTGAGAGTCATAAATGACAATACTAGTGTAGTTTTTAATGACTGAAGAATTCCAATGTTTGGTTTTTTTTGTGAGTAAAAAAATGCTGTACTTCTGCTGTAAATCTAATTTACAATGGTTTTCTTTTTAGAGTCATATAAGAGAATGATGCTACTCAATTCCCTCAAAGAGCCTGACGAATACAGCGAATACACCCGTCAGTGCTATGCTGAAATACTGGGAGGAAAGAAGTATTTCTATGCCCCAGCAGTCTGTGAGGACTTCCTATACTGGATGGATGACTGTTCCCCCGCCTCACCCCCCACTCTGGATGACTGTTCCCCAGCCTCACCCCCCACACTGGATGACTGTTCCCCCGCCTCACCCCCCACTCTGGATGACTGTTCCCCCGCCTCACCCCCCACTCTGGATGACTGTTCCCCAGCCTCACCCCCCACTCTGGATGACTGTTCCCCAGCCTCACCCCCTACTCTGGATGAATGTTCCCCAGCCTCACCCCCTACTCTGGATGACTGTTCCCCCGCCTCAGCCCCTACTCTGGATGACTGTTCCCCAGCCCCACCCCCCACTCTGGATGACTGTTCCCCAGCCTCACCCCCCACTCTGGATGACTGTTCCCCAGCCTCACCCCCCACTCTGGATGACTGTTCCCCCGCCTCACCCCCCACTCTGGATGACTGTTCCCCAGCCTCACCCCCCACTCTGGATGACTGTTCCCCAGCCTCACCCCCCACTCTGGATGACTGTTCCCCCGCCTCACCCCCCACTCTGGATGACTGTTCCCCCGCCTCACCCCCCACTCTGGATGACTGTTCCCCCGCCTCACCCCCCACTCTGGATGACTGTTCCCCAGCCTCACCCCCCACTCTGGATGACTGTTCCCCAGCCTCACCCCCCACTCTGGATGACTGTTCCCCCGCCTCACCCCCCACTCTGGATGACTGTTCCCCCGCCTCACCCCCCACTCTGGATGACTGTTCCCCAGCCTCACCCCCCACTCTGGATGACTGTTCCCCAGCCTCACCCCCCACTCTGGATGACTGTTCCCCCGCCTCACCCCCCACTCTGGATGACTGTTCCCCCGCCTCACCCCCCACTCTGGATGACTGTTCCCCAGCCTCACCCCCCACTCTGGATGACTGTTCCCCCGCCTCACCCCCCACTCTGGATGACTGTTCCCCAGCCTCACCCCCCACTCTGTCCACTCAGCCTCACCCCCAGCCCACGTTTTATGCAAATAAAGTCATGGGTCAGAAAGGCTCATGCAGGAAGTAACTTTGAGAACTCCAGAAAGATTTTCACCACTCAGCATTGATTGCATTGGAAATGGCCTATAGTTGCAGTATATATTTCATTATCATGTTGCATTGTGATAGATAAGTGAAGAATGATGGCTTGTCGTATCCGAATGCACGGCCATTATTCAACCAGGTCTCACTTAATGAGACTGACATGGGAGAATGAAGGCTAAATGTAATAATGTACCTACAAACGATGCATTTGTATACGTGATGAAATGTATACAACACGGTCATTTCTTTTCTGGTCATTTCTTTTGTTTCCCCCATATCAATTGGAAAAAGAAAAAAAATGTTATGGTCTATTTTGTTAAAACAAAACCTGATGGACTCAAATAAATATCTTAATCATATCCTTTTGTGCTTTGACTGCGAAAGTATTTGAATTCAGGTATATTGTTTACATTTATATTTTTGGCATTTAGCAAACACGTGACTTACTTAGATTAATATTAGATTCAAGTATTGAATCAAATATTAAATGAACTTGGAAAAAACTTACACAAGGCTGGAGGCTATTTACATACAAAATGTTAAGCTAATGGTGAACCACATAGCCTTAAAAGGAATGTCCTCAAATCTGAGGTATGAATTAGACAATTGCATGCTTAAACTGAACAACCATGGCTTTAAAATACATCAAAGCTTAATAAATGAATGGCATGTTTAAAAGCTGCTCAAAGGGTTAGAAGACTATGAAGCGAGGTACAATGAAAAATATGGGTAAAAACTTTAGTAAAAAAATAACTGCAGAACTAAAAGCACTTACTGGATGCACTAGGCACAAAAAAGACCCCAAATACAACTATTGCTAGAGCAAAAAATGTTTACATGCTCAGCAAGGAGTCCAGCAGCAAAGGTCTTGCTGGGGGGGGGGGGTGTCCCAGTCTTTTATATATTGGCCCTGACAGTGAAGCCCATTGGTTGAAGGCCAGATTGGATGCATTGATTGGGTTAGACTAGAGGGATGACAGTTAAACACTTAAACATGTGTGAGGATACGTAAGGCGTTTTGTGACAGAACTTTCACTTTCATTCATGAAATTCACCCCGTCTGTGTTACTGTTTACACAAGTACAATCACAGTGTGACAGTCAGATGGAGCATTCGGTAAACAACAACAGCAAGGTAATGCATCAGTTGAGTTAAAGAAAACAAACTCTTACCTTTGATGACAGAACATGAGCAGTGTTTACCAGTACCTCCACCGTTCTGTTCGTGAAAAAAAAAAAAAAGAGTGTGGGAATAAAGAAACTGTTTTCAATTCAGTTGAAGTAGTTACAGCGGCAGCTGTGGCAATAACAGTTGTATTGTGTTGTTGTTGCTCAAGACTGTAAAACATGTAGGCCTGCAAAAATTGCGCAGCAGCACGGCAGGAGGAGACGTGACATGGTGTTGAAGACATGTGTTGGAGCTCCCTCTTGTGGTAAAAACCTGCAACTGTTTTCCCCTTGTTATTCCTGTCAGCTTGGTTTTCTTCTGGGGAGTCGTTGTCCTCCTCCTCCTCCTCCTCTTCCTCCTCTTCTCTTCATCTTGACCTAAAGAAACCTTTTTGTGTCTAAATGTGTTCATGTGATTGTGATACTATTAACTTTCCCCCGTGCAGCCATCCACACATAGCATTTTAATGCATATTTATACCTTTTTAAATCTCTTTCAGACTCCACTGGTCTGGTCAGCAGCATGGGAGTTCAGCGCTCAGCCCGGCGGCGGTGGCGGTGGCGGTGGCAATGATGACACAAGCCCACCTAATGGTGAGGGAACTGGGTCATCATGGGAAATGCGGTCCCTGGCCCTCACAGCCACAGTCACAGATGCCCGAATGGTGAAAAACCTGAGGTGACCAACAGTAATTCAATTAGCCGTGATAGTAAGGGGGAGCATAGAGGCACAGGGCAGACACACACACACACACGCACACACACTCACACGCACACACACTCACACACTCACAGACACACACACACACACACACACACACACACACACACACACACGCACACACACACACACACACACACACACACACACACACACACACACACACACACACACACGCCCTGCCACTTCTGTCTACGATTCCAACCCCAGTCCCTATGGTTAGGCTATATTTCCCAAGATGCGTCTTATGTAATCCCACTTCGAAGACCTGTCTCAAAATGATCTTGTTCCAAGCGACGTGGGAGTTCCAAGTATGTCTCAAGGAAACGGACACCTTCGTGGAAAGTCCACAGTGGGCTCAAGAAGACGATGCCCCGCGGTGCGCCATTACGCACCTTTACGCACGGCCCTATGTTTTACGCACACACACACATGTTTGCTTCAATGTTCCTTTCTTGTGAGACATCTAGCATGTTCTTGGTGAAATAATAAATAACGTAAATATGGTGAAGGTAGACAATAGGTTGTATGATTATCAAAGTTAGCGGGTTTATTTGCAATATGCATGCATACTATTATTTCTGTTTTGTAAACTGTGACAAGAGGATTTTAGACCTATCATTTCATCAACGTATCGTGTAGGCGAATTGGAAGTCGTTGTCTGGGAAATGCCGAATCGCATTCTAGTGTTTGGATTTAAGAAGCTTCTGACAGAGGACGTCACGCAGACGCACCTTCTTTAGTTCTGACAAACTCTCAAACATTCAGTTCTTCTTTGCGAGACAACCAAGACACAGCTTTACGGATAACTTCATTGCAAACAGTTTGTATTTGTATTCGTTTTTCGACAACTATATCAGAAATTTGACATCATGGAAGACGACATCTTTTCAGGTGAGAATGATGAAATTATTATTTTAATTAAGGTCTAAAAATTATATATTTTATTGAAAATATAAGTCTGAGTCGAAATGGAATATTGATTGATTGATTGATTGATTGTACTTTATTGTCCCCGAGGGGAAATTTGTCTTGGGCATGGTACTTTCATGCTTCAAGTGCAACAGTGACGATACATACAACATACAGTAGACAAAGTAAACAACAGGACAGCAACAAACATTGAGTGACATTGGCAGCAGTTTCCACCTGGACATGGCATCATTTGGTATATATATATATATATCAGTGAAAGTCTATAATTAAGCAATGTCACACGAGAGGGAGTGTGTTATACTGAATATATACTGAAGCACGGCTGTGATTCGGTCGTAGGTACGAGGCCGCAGTTTATTTAAAAATAAACAAAAAATTGTTCCGCAACTGAACTTCAAATGGACTGTTGCCTAGTAACCTGAACACAAACATGTCGTCTAATTAACGGTAATTTAGTAGAACATCTGTGCGGCGGAGTGATACATATAGTTAAAAGTCCCAGTGCTGTTACTGTATATCGTAACTCATGAAATGCCTCTTGTCCAATCAAATTACTTGGTCGGAACTAACTGTTGTATAAAAGAAGCCAAGATCACTGTTCACTGTTTTTGTCATTACCTATCAACTTAAACATACCAAGTACATCAAGTAAAACATTTTTTGTGAGAGTCATAAATGACAATACTAGTGTAGTTTTTAATGACTGAAGAATTCCAATGTTTGGGTTTTTTTGTGAGTAAAAAAATGCTGTACTTCTGCTGTAAATCTAATTTACAATGGTTTTCTTTTTAGAGTCATATAAGAGGGTGATGCAACTCAATTCCCTCAAAGAGCCTGACAGCGATAACATCACTCAGTGCTATGCTGAAATACTGGGAGGGAAGAAGTTCTGTTCTAGTACCAGCCTGCTGCCTTCTGGCGAGCACCTCAAGCCAGCTTCAGTGGCTCAGGTCACCACCTCAATCCAGCCTGGAGCCTCAGGTGAGGCAGGCCTTGACAGCATGGTGTGGGAGCCCATGGTGAAAATGGTCCACCTTGGTGAGGACCTCAAGCCTGTGGTCGTGGTTGACACCAGCCTGCTCCAGGCAAGTGAGGACCTCAAGTGCAGCCAGCCTGCAGCCGACATAATGGAGGACGACATCTTTTCAGGTGAGAATGATGACATTATTATTTTAATTAAGGTCTAAAAATTATATATTTTATTGAAAATATAAGTCTGAGTCGAAATGGAATATCAGTGAAAGTCTATAATTAAGCAATGTCACACGAGAGGGAGTGTGTTATACTGAATATCAGCACGGCTGTGATTCGGTCGTAGGTAGGCCTACGAGGCCGCAGGCCGAGTACCGAAGATGATCACAGCCGTGCTGATATTCAGTATAACAGCACGACTTCGAGTGTGATATTGCTTTTATACAACAGTTCTACAGCGCGATTTATTAGTTAACAGTAATAAGCGACAACAGATTATGATTTGTTTGTTTATTTAATCATAAAAATAAACAAAAAATAGTTCCGCAACTGAACTTCAAATGGACTGTTGCCTAGTAACCTGAACACAAACATGTCGTCTAATTAACAGTCATTTAGTAGAACATCTGTGCGGCGGAGTGATACATATAGTTAAAAGTCCCAGTGCTGTTACTGTATATCGTAACTCATAAAATGCCTCTTGTCCAATGAAATTACTTGGTCGGAACTAACTGTTGTATAAAAGAAGCCAAGATCACTGTTCACTGTTTTTGTCATTACCTATCAACTTAAACATACCAAGTACATCAAGTCAAAAAAAAAGTTGTGAGAGTCATAAATGACAATACTAGTGTAGTTTTTAATGACTGAAGAATTCCAATGTTTGGTTTTTTTTGTGAGTAAAAAAATGCTGTACTTCTGCTGTAAATCTAATTTACAATGGTTTTCTTTTTAGAGTCATATAAGAGAATGATGCTACTCAATTCCCTCAAAGAGCCTGACGAATACAGCGAATACATCCGTCAGTGCTATGCTGAAATACTGGGAGGAAAGAAGTATTTCTATGCCCCAGCAGTCTGTGAGGACTTCCTATACTGGATGGATGACTGTTCCCCCGCCTCACCCCCCACTCTGGATGACTGTTCCCCAGCCTCACCCCCCACTCTGGATGACTGTTCCCCAGCCCCACCCCCCACTCTGGATGACTGTTCCCCCGCCTCACCCCCTACTCTGGATGACTGTTCCCCCGCCTCACCCCCCACTCTGGATGACTGTTCCCCCGCCTCACCCCCCACTCTGGATGACTGTTCCCCAGCCTCACCCCCCACTCTGGATGACTGTTCCCCAGCCTCACCCCCCACTCTGGATGACTGTTCCCCCGCCTCACCCCCCACTCTGGATGACTGTTCCCCAGCCTCACCCCCCACTCTGGATGACTGTTCCCCCGCCTCACCCCCCACTCTGGATGACTGTTCCCCCGCCTCACCCCCCACTCTGGATGACTGTTCCCCAGCCTCACCCCCCACTCTGGATGACTGTTCCCCAGCCTCACCCCCTACTCTGGATGACTGTTCCCCAGCCTCACCCCCTACTCTGGATGACTGTTCCCCAGCCTCACCCCCTACTCTGGATGACTGTTCCCCAGCCTCACCCCCCACTCTGGAGGCCAACCTGCTCACTGCTGGCCAGGCAGCCCTTGACAGCATGGTGTGGGAGACGAAGATGACCGTGGATTCTGCTGAGTTTCAACTCCTCCTAGCGATGGGAGAGGAGTATGAACAGTTCCGGTCTGGTACCAGCCTGCTGCCTTCTGGCGAGCACCTCAAGCCAGCTTCAGTGGCTCAGGTGACCACCTCCATCCAGCCTGGAGCCTCAGGTGAGGCAGGCCTTGACAGCATGGTGTGGGAGCCAATGGTGAAAATGGTCCACCTTGGTGAGGACCTCAAGCCTGTGGTCGTGGTTGACACCAGCCTGCTCCAGGCAAGTGAGGACCTCAAGTGCAGCCAGCCTGCAGCCGACATAATGGAGGACGACATCTTTTCAGGTGAGAATGATGACATTATTATTTTAATTAAGGTCTAAAAATTATATATTTTATTGAAAATATAAGTCTGAGTCGAAATGGAATATCAGTGAAAGTCTATAATTAAGCAATGTCACACGAGAGGGAGTGTGTTATACTGAATATCAGCACGGCTGTGATTCGGTCGTAGGTAGGCCTACGAGGCCGCAGGCCGAGTACCGAAGATGATCACAGCCGTGCTGATATTCAGTATAACAGCACGACTTCGAGTGTGATATTGCTGTTATACAACAGTTCTACAGCGCGATTTATTAGTTAACAGTAATAAGCGACAACAGATTATGATTTGTTTGTTTATTTAATCATAAAAATAAACAAAAAATAGTTCCGCAACTGAACTTCAAATGGACTGTTGCCTAGTAACCTGAACACAAACATGTCGTCTAATTAACGGTCATTTAGTAGAACATCTGTGCGGCGGAGTGATACATATAGTTAAAAGTCCCAGTGCTGTTACTGTATATCGTAACTCATGAAATGCCTCTTGTCCAATCAAATTACTTGGTCGGAACTAACTGTTGTATAAAAGAAGCCAAGATCACTGTTCACTGTTTTTGTCATTACCTATCAACTTAAACATACCAAGTACATCAAGTAAAAAAAAAAGTTGTGAGAGTCATAAATGACAATACTAGTGTAGTTTTTAATGACTGAAGAATTCCAATGTTTGGTTTTTTTTGTGAGTAAAAAAATGCTGTACTTCTGCTGTAAATCTAATTTACAATGGTTTTCTTTTTAGAGTCATATAAGAGAATGATGCTACTCAATTCCCTCAAAGAGCCTGACGAATACAGCGAATACACCCGTCAGTGCTATGCTGAAATACTGGGAGGAAAGAAGTATTTCTATGCCCCAGCAGTCTGTGAGGACTTCCTATACTGGATGGATGACTGTTCCCCCGCCTCACCCCCCACTCTGGATGACTGTTCCCCCGCCTCACCCCCCACTCTGGATGAATGTTCCCCCGCCTCACCCCCCACTCTGGATGACTGTTCCCCTGCCTCACCCCCCACTCTGGATGACTGTTCCCCAGCCTCACCCCCCACTCTGGATGACTGTTCCCCAGCCTCACCCCCTACTCTGGATGACTATTCCCCCGCCTCACCCCCCACTCTGGATGACTGTTCCCCAGCCTCACCCCCCACTCTGGATGACTGTTCCCCCGCCTCACCCCCCACTCTGGATGACTGTTCCCCAGCCTCACCCCCCACTCTGGATGACTGTTCCCCCGCCTCACCCCCCACTCTGGATGACTGTTCCCCAGCCTCACCCCCCACTCTGGATGACTGTTCCCCCGCCTCACCCCCCACTCTGGATGACTGTTCCCCAGCCTCACCCCCCACTCTGGAGGCCAACCTGCTCACTGCTGGCCAGGCAGCCCTTGACAGCATGGTGTGGGAGACGAAGATGACCGTGGATTCTGCTGAGTTTCAACTCCTCCTAGCGATGGGAGAGGAGTATGAACAGTTCCGGTCTGGTACCAGCCTGCTGCCTTCTGGCGAGCACCTCAAGCCAGCTTCAGTGGCTCAGGTGACCACCTCCATCCAGCCTGGAGCCTCAGGTGAGGCAGGCCTTGACAGCATGGTGTGGGAGCCCATGGTGAAAATCAAGCATGTGGTCGTGGTTGACACCAGCCTGCTCCAGGCAAGTGAGGACCTCAAGTGCAGCCAGCCTGCAGCCGACATAATGGAGGACGACATCTTTTCAGGTGAGAATGATGACATTATTATTTTAATTAAGGTCTAAAAATTATATATTTTATTGAAAATATAAGTCTGAGTCGAAATGGAATATCAGTGAAAGTCTATAATTAAGCAATGTCACACGAGAGGGAGTGTGTTATACTGAATATCAGCACGGCTGTGATTCGGTCGTAGGTAGGCCTACGAGGCCGCAGGCCGAGTACCGAAGATGATCACAGCCGTGCTGATATTCAGTATAACAGCACGACTTCGAGTGTGATATTGCTTTTATACAACAGTTCTACAGCGCGATTTATTAGTTAACAGTTATAAGCGACAACAGATTATGATTTGTTTGTTTATTTAATCATAAAAATAAACAAAAAATAGTTCCGCAACTGAACTTCAAATGGACTGTTGCCTAGTAACCTGAACACAAACATGTCGTCTAATTAACGGTCATTTAGTAGAACATCTGTGCGGCGGAGTGATACATATAGTTAAAAGTCCCAATGCTGTTACTGTATATCGTAACTCATGAAATGCCTCTTGTCCAATCAAATTACTTGGTCGGAACTAACTGTTGTATAAAAGAAGCCAAGATCACTGTTCACTGTTTTTGTCATTACCTATCAACTTAAACATACCAAGTACATCAAGTCAAAAAAAAAGTTGTGAGAGTCATAAATGACAATACTAGTGTAGTTTTTAATGACTGAAGAATTCCAATGTTTGGGTTTTTTGGTGAGTAAAAAAATGCTGTACTTCTGCTGTAAATCTAATTTACAATGGTTTTCTTTTTAGAGTCATATAAGAGGGTGATGCAACTCAATTCCCTCAAAGAGCCTGACAGCGATAACATCGCTCAGTGCTATGCTGAAATACTGGGAGGGAAGAAGTTCTGTTCTAGTACCAGCCTGCTGCCTTCTGGCGAGCACCTCAAGCCAGCTTCAGTGGCTCAGGTCACCACCTCAATCCAGCCTGGAGCCTCAGGTGAGGCAGGCCTTGACAGCATGGTGTGGGAGCCCATGGTGAAAATGGTCCACCTTGGTGAGGACCTCAAGCCTGTGGTCGTGGTTGACACCAGCCTGCTCCAGGCAAGTGAGGACCTCAAGTGCAGCCAGCCTGCAGCCGACATAATGGAGGACGACATCTTTTCAGGTGAGAATGATGACATTATTATTTTAATTAAGGTCTAAAAATTATATATTTTATTGAAAATATAAGTCTGAGTCGAAATGGAATATCAGTGAAAGTCTATAATTAAGCAATGTCACACGAGAGGGAGTGTGTTATACTGAATATCAGCACGGCTGTGATTCGGTCGTAGGTAGGCCTACGAGGCCGCAGGCCGAGTACCGAAGATGATCACAGCCGTGCTGATATTCAGTATAACAGCACGACTTCGAGTGTGATATTGCTTTTATACAACAGTTCTACAGCGCGATTTATTAGTTAACAGTAATAAGCGACAACAGATTATGATTTGTTTGTTTATTTAATCATAAAAATAAACAAAAAATAGTTCCGCAACTGAACTTCAAATGGACTGTTGCCTAGTAACCTGAACACAAACATGTCGTCTAATTAACGGTCATTTAGTAGAACATCTGTGCGGCGGAGTGATACATATAGTTAAAAGTCCCAGTGCTGTTACTGTATATCGTAACTCATGAAATGCCTCTTGTCCAATCAAATTACTTAGTCGGAACTAACTGTTGTATAAAAGAAGCCAAGATCACTGTTCACTGTTTTTGTCATTACCTATCAACTTAAACATACCAAGTACATCAAGTAAAAAAAAAATTGTGAGAGTCATAAATGACAATACTAGTGTAGTTTTTAATGACTGAAGAATTCCAATGTTTGGTTTTTTTTGTGAGTAAAAAAATGCTGTACTTCTGCTGTAAATCTAATTTACAATGGTTTTCTTTTTAGAGTCATATAAGAGAATGATGCTACTCAATTCCCTCAAAGAGCCTGACGAATACAGCGAATACACCCGTCAGTGCTATGCTGAAATACTGGGAGGAAAGAAGTATTTCTATGCCCCAGCAGTCTGTGAGGACTTCCTATACTGGATGGATGACTGTTCCCCCGCCTCACCCCCCACTCTGGATGACTGTTCCCCAGCCTCACCCCCCACACTGGATGACTGTTCCCCCGCCTCACCCCCCACTCTGGATGACTGTTCCCCCGCCTCACCCCCCACTCTGGATGACTGTTCCCCAGCCTCACCCCCCACTCTGGATGACTGTTCCCCAGCCTCACCCCCTACTCTGGATGAATGTTCCCCAGCCTCACCCCCCACACTGGATGACTGTTCCCCCGCCTCACCCCCCACTCTGGATGACTGTTCCCCCGCCTCACCCCCCACTCTGGATGACTGTTCCCCAGCCTCACCCCCCACTCTGGATGACTGTTCCCCAGCCTCACCCCCTACTCTGGATGAATGTTCCCCAGCCTCACCCCCTACTCTGGATGACTGTTCCCCCGCCTCAGCCCCTACTCTGGATGACTGTTCCCCAGCCTCACCCCCCACTCTGGATGACTGTTCCCCAGCCTCACCCCCCACTCTGGATGACTGTTCCCCAGCCTCACCCCCTACTCTGGATGAATGTTCCCCAGCCCCACCCCCCACTCTGGATGACTGTTCCCCCGCCTCACCCCCCACTCTGGATGACTGTTCCCCCGCCTCACCCCCCACTCTGGATGACTGTTCCCCAGCCCCACCCCCCACTCTGGATGACTGTTCCCCAGCCTCACCCCCCACTCTGGATGACTGTTCCCCAGCCTCACCCCCCACTCTGGATGACTGTTCCCCAGCCTCACCCCCTACTCTGGATGACTGTTCCCCAGCCTCACCCCCCACTCTGGATGACTGTTCCCCAGCCTCACCCCCCACTCTGGATGACTGTTCCCCAGCCTCACCCCCTACTCTGGATGACTGTTCCCCAGCCTCACCCCCCACTCTGGATGACTGTTCCCCCGCCTCACCCCCCACTCTGGATGACTGTTCCCCCGCCTCACCCCCCACTCTGGATGACTGTTCCCCAGCCTCACCCCCCACTCTGGATGACTGTTCCCCAGCCTCACCCCCCACTCTGGATGACTGTTCCCCCGCCTCACCCCCCACTCTGGATGACTGTTCCCCCGCCTCACCCCCCACTCTGGATGACTGTTCCCCAGCCTCACCCCCCACTCTGGATGACTGTTCCCCAGCCTCACCCCCCACTCTGGATGACTGTTCCCCAGCCTCACCCCCCACTCTGGATGACTGTTCCCCAGCCCCACCCCGCACTCTGGATGACTGTTCCCCAGCCTCACCCCCCACTCTGGATGACTGTTCCCCCGCCTCACCCCCTACTCTGGATGACTGTTCCCCAGCCTCACCCCCCACTCTGGATGACTGTTCCCCCGCCTCACCCCCTACTCTGGATGACTGTTCCCCCGCCTCACCCCCCACTCTGGATGACTGTTCCCCAGCCCCACCCCCCACTCTGGATGACTGTTCCCCAGCCTCACCCGCCACTCTGGATGACTGTTCCCCAGCCCCACCCCCCACTCTGGATGACTGTTCCCCCGCCTCACCCCCCACTCTGGATGACTGTTCCCCCGCCTCACCCCCCACTCTGGATGACTGTTCCCCAGCCTCACCCCCCACTCTGGATGACTGTTCCCCCGCCTCACCCCCTACTCTGGATGACTGTTCCCCAGCCTCACCCCCTACTCTGGATGACTGTTCCCCAGCCTCACCCCCCACTCTGGATGACTGTTCCCCAGCCTCACCCCCCACTCTGGATGACTGTTCCCCAGCCTCACCCCCCACTCTGGATGACTGTTCCCCCGCCTCACCCCCCACTCTGGATGACTGTTCCCCAGCCTCACCCCCCACTCTGGATGACTGTTCCCCAGCCCCACCCCCCACTCTGGATGACTGTTCCCCAGCCTCACCCCCCACTCTGGATGACTGTTCCCCCGCCTCACCCCCTACTCTGGATGACTGTTCCCCAGCCCCACCCCCCACTCTGGATGACTGTTCCCCAGCCCCACCCCGCACTCTGGATGACTGTTCCCCAGCCTCACCCCCCACTCTGGATGACTGTTCCCCAGCCTCACCCCCTACTCTGGATGACTGTTCCCCCGCCTCACCCCCCACTCTGGATGACTGTTCCCCAGCCTCACCCCCTACTCTGGATGACTGTTCCCCCGCCTCACCCCCCACTCTGGATGACTGTTCCCCAGCCTCACCCCCCACTCTGGAGGCCAACCTGCTCACTGCTGGCCAGGCAGCCCTTGACAGCATGGTGTGGGAGACGAAGATGACCGTGGATTCTGCTGAGTTTCAACTCCTCCTAGCGATGGGAGAGGAGTATGAACAGTTCCGGTCTGGTACCAGCCTGCTGCCTTCTGGCGAGCACCTCAAGCCAGCTTCAGTGGCTCAGGTGACCACCTCCATCCAGCCTGGAGCCTCAGGTGAGGCAGGCCTTGACAGCATGGTGTGGGAGCCCATGGTGAAAATGGTCCACCCTGGTGAGGACCTCAAGCCTGTGGTCGTGGTTGACACCAGCCTGCTCCAGGCAAGTGAGGACCTCAAGTGCAGCCAGCCTGCAGCCGACATAATGGAGGACGACATCTTTTCAGGTGAGAATGATGACATTATTATTTTAATTAAGGTCTAAAAATTATATATTTTATTGAAAATATAAGTCTGAGTCGAAATGGAATATCAGTGAAAGTCTATAATTAAGCAATGTCACACGAGAGGGAGTGTGTTATACTGAATATCAGCACGGCTGTGATTCGGTCGTAGGTAGGCCTACGAGGCCGCAGGCCGAGTACCGAAGATGATCACAGCCGTGCTGATATTCAGTATAACAGCACGACTTCGAGTGTGATATTGCTTTTATACAACAGTTCTACAGCGCGATTTATTAGTTAACAGTTATAAGCGACAACAGATTATGATTTGTTTGTTTATTTAATCATAAAAATAAACAAAAAATAGTTCCGCAACTGAACTTCAAATGGACTGTTGCCTAGTAACCTGAACACAAACATGTCGTCTAATTAACGGTCATTTAGTAGAACATCTGTGCGGCGGAGTGATACATATAGTTAAAAGTCCCAGTGCTGTTACTGTATATCGTAACTCATGAAATGCCTCTTGTCCAATCAAATTACTTGGTCGGAACTAACTGTTGTATAAAAGAAGCCAAGATCACTGTTCACTGTTTTTGTCATTACCTATCAACTTAAACATACCAAGTACATCAAGTCAAAAAAAAAGTTGTGAGAGTCATAAATGACAATACTAGTGTAGTTTTTAATGACTGAAGAATTCCAATGTTTGGGTTTTTTGGTGAGTAAAAAAATGCTGTACTTCTGCTGTAAATCTAATTTACAATGGTTTTCTTTTTAGAGTCATATAAGAGAATGATGCAACTCAATTCCCTCAAAGAGCCTGACAGCGATAACATCGCTCAGTGCTATGCTGAAATACTGGGAGGGAAGAAGTTCTGTTCTAGTACCAGCCTGCTGCCTTCTGGCGAGCACCTCAAGCCAGCTTCAGTGGCTCAGGTCACCACCTCAATCCAGCCTGGAGCCTCAGGTGACGCAGGCCTTGACAGCATGGTGTGGGAGCCCATGGTGAAAATGGTCCACCTTGGTGAGGACCTCAAGCCTGTGGTCGTGGTTGACACCAGCCTGCTCCAGGCAAGTGAGGACCTCAAGTGCAGCCAGCCTGCAGCCGACATAATGGAGGACGACATCTTTTCAGGTGAGAATGATGACATTATTATTTTAATTAAGGTCTAAAAATTATATATTTTATTGAAAATATAAGTCTGAGTCGAAATGGAATATCAGTGAAAGTCTATAATTAAGCAATGTCACACGAGAGGGAGTGTGTTATACTGAATATCAGCACGGCTGTGATTCGGTCGTAGGTAGGCCTACGAGGCCGCAGGCCGAGTACCGAAGATGATCACAGCCGTGCTGATATTCAGTATAACAGCACGACTTCGAGTGTGATATTGCTTTTATACAACAGTTCTACAGCGCGATTTATTAGTTAACAGTAATAAGCGACAACAGATTATGATTTGTTTGTTTATTTAATCATAAAAATAAACAAAAAATTGTTCCGCAACTGAACTTCAAATGGACTGTTGCCTAGTAACCTGAACACAAACATGTCGTCTAATTAACGGTCATTTAGTAGAACATCTGTGCGGCGGAGTGATACATATAGTTAAAAGTCCCAGTGCTGTTACTGTATATCGTAACTCATGAAATGCCTCTTGTCCAATCAAATTACTTAGTCGGAACTAACTGTTGTATAAAAGAAGCCAAGATCACTGTTCACTGTTTTTGTCATTACCTATCAACTTAAACATACCAAGTACATCAAGTAAAAAAAAAATTGTGAGAGTCATAAATGACAATACTAGTGTAGTTTTTAATGACTGAAGAATTCCAATGTTTGGTTTTTTTTGTGAGTAAAAAAATGCTGTACTTCTGCTGTAAATCTAATTTACAATGGTTTTCTTTTTAGAGTCATATAAGAGAATGATGCTACTCAATTCCCTCAAAGAGCCTGACGAATACAGCGAATACACCCGTCAGTGCTATGCTGAAATACTGGGAGGAAAGAAGTATTTCTATGCCCCAGCAGTCTGTGAGGACTTCCTATACTGGATGGATGACTGTTCCCCCGCCTCACCCCCCACTCTGGATGACTGTTCCCCAGCCTCACCCCCCACACTGGATGACTGTTCCCCCGCCTCACCCCCCACTCTGGATGACTGTTCCCCCGCCTCACCCCCCACTCTGGATGACTGTTCCCCAGCCTCACCCCCCACTCTGGATGACTGTTCCCCAGCCTCACCCCCTACTCTGGATGAATGTTCCCCAGCCTCACCCCCTACTCTGGATGACTGTTCCCCCGCCTCAGCCCCTACTCTGGATGACTGTTCCCCAGCCCCACCCCCCACTCTGGATGACTGTTCCCCAGCCTCACCCCCCACTCTGGATGACTGTTCCCCAGCCTCACCCCCCACTCTGGATGACTGTTCCCCCGCCTCACCCCCCACTCTGGATGACTGTTCCCCAGCCTCACCCCCCACTCTGGATGACTGTTCCCCAGCCTCACCCCCCACTCTGGATGACTGTTCCCCCGCCTCACCCCCCACTCTGGATGACTGTTCCCCCGCCTCACCCCCCACTCTGGATGACTGTTCCCCAGCCTCACCCCCCACTCTGGATGACTGTTCCCCAGCCTCACCCCCCACTCTGGATGACTGTTCCCCAGCCTCACCCCCCACTCTGGATGACTGTTCCCCCGCCTCACCCCCCACTCTGGATGACTGTTCCCCCGCCTCACCCCCCACTCTGGATGACTGTTCCCCAGCCTCACCCCCCACTCTGGATGACTGTTCCCCAGCCTCACCCCCCACTCTGGATGACTGTTCCCCCGCCTCACCCCCCACTCTGGATGACTGTTCCCCCGCCTCACCCCCCACTCTGGATGACTGTTCCCCAGCCTCACCCCCCACTCTGGATGACTGTTCCCCCGCCTCACCCCCCACTCTGGATGACTGTTCCCCAGCCTCACCCCCCACTCTGTCCACTCAGCCTCACCCCCAGCCCACGTTTTATGCAAATAAAGTCATGGGTCAGAAAGGCTCATGCAGGAAGTAACTTTGAGAACTCCAGAAAGATTTTCACCACTCAGCATTGATTGCATTGGAAATGGCCTATAGTTGCAGTATATATTTCATTATCATGTTGCATTGTGATAGATAAGTGAAGAATGATGGCTTGTCGTATCCGAATGCACGGCCATTATTCAACCAGGTCTCACTTAATGAGACTGACATGGGAGAATGAAGGCTAAATGTAATAATGTACCTACAAACGATGCATTTGTATACGTGATGAAATGTATACAACACCGTCATTTCTTTTCTGGTCATTTCTTTTGTTTCCCCCATATCAATTGGAAAAAGAAAAAAAATGTTATGTTTTTAAAAAAGTTATGGTCTATTTTGTTAAAACAAAACCTGATGGACTCAAATAAATATCTTAATCATATCCTTTTGTGCTTTGACTGCGAAAGTATTTGAATTCAGGTATATTGTTTACATTTATATTTTTGGCATTTAGCAAACACGTGACTTACTTAGATTAATATTAGATTCAAGTATTGAATCAAATATTAAATGAACTTGGAAAAAACTTACACAAGGCTGGAGGCTATTTACATACAAAATGTTAAGCTAATGGTGAACCACATAGCCTTAAAAGGAATGTCCTCAAATCTGAGGTATGAATTAGACAATTGCATGCTTAAACTGAACAACCATGGCTTTAAAATACATCAAAGCTTAATAAATGAATGGCATGTTTAAAAGCTGCTCAAAGGGTTAGAAGACTATGAAGCGAGGTACAATGAAAAATATGGGTAAAAACTTTAGTAAAAAAATAACTGCAGAACTAAAAGCACTTACTGGATGCACTAGGCACAAAAAAGACCCCAAATACAACTATTGCTAGAGCAAAAAATGTTTACATGCTCAGCAAGGAGTCCAGCAGCAAAGGTCTTGCTGGGGGGGGGGGGGTGTCCCAGTCTTTTATATATTGGCCCTGACAGTGAAGCCCATTGGTTGAAGGCCAGATTGGATGCATTGATTGGGTTAGACTAGAGGGATGACAGTTAAACACTTAAACATGTGTGAGGATACGTAAGGCGTTTTGTGACAGAACTTTCACTTTCATTCATGAAATTCACCCCGTCTGTGTTACTGTTTACACAAGTACAATCACAGTGTGACAGTCAGATGGAGCATTCGGTAAACAACAACAGCAAGGTAATGCATCAGTTGAGTTAAAGAAAACAAACTCTTACCTTTGATGACAGAACATGAGCAGTGTTTACCAGTACCTCCACCGTTCTGTTCGTGAAAAAAAAAAAAAAAAGTGTGGGAATAAAGAAACTGTTTTCAATTCATTTGAAGTAGTTACAGCGGCAGCTGTGGCAATAACAGTTGTATTGTGTTGTTGTTGCTCAAGACTGTAAAACATGTAGGCCTGCAAAAATTGCGCAGCAGCACGGCAGGAGGAGACGTGACATGGTGTTGAAGACATGTGTTGGAGCTCCCTCTTGTGGTAAAAACCTGCAACTGTTTTCCCCTTGTTATTCCTGTCAGCTTGGTTTTCTTCTGGGGAGTCGTTGTCCTCCTCCTCCTCCTCCTCTTCCTCCTCTTCTCTTCATCTTGACCTAAAGAAACCTTTTTGTGTCTAAATGTGTTCATGTGATTGTGATACTATTAACTTTCCCCCGTGCAGCCATCCACACATAGCATTTTAATGCATATTTATACCTTTTTAAATCTCTTTCAGACTCCACTGGTCTGGTCAGCAGCATGGGAGTTCAGCGCTCAGCCCGGCGGCGGTGGCGGTGGCGGTGGCAATGATGACACAAGCCCACCTAATGGTGAGGGAACTGGGTCATCATGGGAAATGCGGTCCCTGGCCCTCACAGCCACAGTCACAGATGCCCGAATGGTGAAAAACCTGAGGTGACCAACAGTAATTCAATTAGCCGTGATAGTAAGGGGGAGCATAGAGGCACAGGGCAGACACACACACACACACACACGCACACACACTCACACGCACACACACTCACACACTCACAGACACACACACACACACACACACACACACACGCACACACACACACACACACACACACACACACACACACACACACACACACACACACACACACGCCCTGCCACTTCTGTCTACGATTCCAACCCCAGTCCCTATGGTTAGGCTATATTTCCCAAGATGCGTCTTATGTAATCCCACTTCGAAGACCTGTCTCAAAATGATCTTGTTCCAAGCGACGTGGGAGTTCCAAGTATGTCTCAAGGAAACGGACACCTTCGTGGAAAGTCCACAGTGGGCTCAAGAAGACGATGCCCCGCGGTGCGCCATTACGCACCTTTACGCACGGCCCTATGTTTTACGCACACACACACATGTTTGCTTCAATGTTCCTTTCTTGTGAGACATCTAGCATGTTCTTGGTGAAATAATAAATAACGTAAATATGGTGAAGGTAGACAATAGGTTGTATGATTATCAAAGTTAGCGGGTTTATTTGCAATATGCATGCATACTATTATTTCTGTTTTGTAAACTGTGACAAGAGGATTTTAGACCTATCATTTCATCAACGTATCGTGTAGGCGAATTGGAAGTCGTTGTCTGGGAAATGCCGAATCGCATTCTAGTGTTTGGATTTAAGAAGCTTCTGACAGAGGACGTCACGCAGACGCACCTTCTTTAGTTCTGACAAACTCTCAAACATTCAGTTCTTCTTTGCGAGACAACCAAGACACAGCTTTACGGATAACTTCATTGCAAACAGTTTGTATTTGTATTCGTTTTTCGACAACTATATCAGAAATTTAACATCATGGAAGACGACATCTTTTCAGGTGAGAATGATGAAATTATTATTTTAATTAAGGTCTAAAAATTATATATTTTATTGAAAATATAAGTCTGAGTCGAAATGGAATATTGATTGATTGATTGATTGATTGTACTTTATTGTCCCCGAGGGGAAATTTGTCTTGGGCATGGTACTTTCATGCTTCAAGTGCAACAGTGACGATACATACAACATACAGTAGACAAAGTAAACAACAGGACAGCAACAAACATTGAGTGACATTGGCAGCAGTTTCCACCTGGACATGGCATCATTTGGTATATATATATATATATCAGTGAAAGTCTATAATTAAGCAATGTCACACGAGAGGGAGTGTGTTATACTGAATATATACTGAAGCACGGCTGTGATTCGGTCGTAGGTACGAGGCCGCAGTTTATTTAAAAATAAACAAAAAATTGTTCCGCAACTGAACTTCAAATGGACTGTTGCCTAGTAACCTGAACACAAACATGTCGTCTAATTAACGGTAATTTAGTAGAACATCTGTGCGGCGGAGTGATACATATAGTTAAAAGTCCCAGTGCTGTTACTGTATATCGTAACTCATGAAATGCCTCTTGTCCAATCAAATTACTTGGTCGGAACTAACTGTTGTATAAAAGAAGCCAAGATCACTGTTCACTGTTTTTGTCATTACCTATCAACTTAAACATACCAAGTACATCAAGTAAAACATTTTTTGTGAGAGTCATAAATGACAATACTAGTGTAGTTTTTAATGACTGAAGAATTCCAATGTTTGGGTTTTTTTGTGAGTAAAAAAATGCTGTACTTCTGCTGTAAATCTAATTTACAATGGTTTTCTTTTTAGAGTCATATAAGAGGGTGATGCAACTCAATTCCCTCAAAGAGCCTGACAGCGATAACATCACTCAGTGCTATGCTGAAATACTGGGAGGGAAGAAGTTCTGTTCTAGTACCAGCCTGCTGCCTTCTGGCGAGCACCTCAAGCCAGCTTCAGTGGCTCAGGTCACCACCTCAATCCAGCCTGGAGCCTCAGGTGAGGCAGGCCTTGACAGCATGGTGTGGGAGCCCATGGTGAAAATGGTCCACCTTGGTGAGGACCTCAAGCCTGTGGTCGTGGTTGACACCAGCCTGCTCCAGGCAAGTGAGGACCTCAAGTGCAGCCAGCCTGCAGCCGACATAATGGAGGACGACATCTTTTCAGGTGAGAATGATGACATTATTATTTTAATTAAGGTCTAAAAATTATATATTTTATTGAAAATATAAGTCTGAGTCGAAATGGAATATCAGTGAAAGTCTATAATTAAGCAATGTCACACGAGAGGGAGTGTGTTATACTGAATATCAGCACGGCTGTGATTCGGTCGTAGGTAGGCCTACGAGGCCGCAGGCCGAGTACCGAAGATGATCACAGCCGTGCTGATATTCAGTATAACAGCACGACTTCGAGTGTGATATTGCTTTTATACAACAGTTCTACAGCGCGATTTATTAGTTAACAGTAATAAGCGACAACAGATTATGATTTGTTTGTTTATTTAATCATAAAAATAAACAAAAAATAGTTCCGCAACTGAACTTCAAATGGACTGTTGCCTAGTAACCTGAACACAAACATGTCGTCTAATTAACAGTCATTTAGTAGAACATCTGTGCGGCGGAGTGATACATATAGTTAAAAGTCCCAGTGCTGTTACTGTATATCGTAACTCATAAAATGCCTCTTGTCCAATGAAATTACTTGGTCGGAACTAACTGTTGTATAAAAGAAGCCAAGATCACTGTTCACTGTTTTTGTCATTACCTATCAACTTAAACATACCAAGTACATCAAGTCAAAAAAAAAGTTGTGAGAGTCATAAATGACAATACTAGTGTAGTTTTTAATGACTGAAGAATTCCAATGTTTGGTTTTTTTTGTGAGTAAAAAAATGCTGTACTTCTGCTGTAAATCTAATTTACAATGGTTTTCTTTTTAGAGTCATATAAGAGAATGATGCTACTCAATTCCCTCAAAGAGCCTGACGAATACAGCGAATACATCCGTCAGTGCTATGCTGAAATACTGGGAGGAAAGAAGTATTTCTATGCCCCAGCAGTCTGTGAGGACTTCCTATACTGGATGGATGACTGTTCCCCCGCCTCACCCCCCACTCTGGATGACTGTTCCCCAGCCTCACCCCCCACTCTGGATGACTGTTCCCCAGCCCCACCCCCCACTCTGGATGACTGTTCCCCCGCCTCACCCCCTACTCTGGATGACTGTTCCCCCGCCTCACCCCCCACTCTGGATGACTGTTCCCCCGCCTCACCCCCCACTCTGGATGACTGTTCCCCAGCCTCACCCCCCACTCTGGATGACTGTTCCCCAGCCTCACCCCCCACTCTGGATGACTGTTCCCCCGCCTCACCCCCCACTCTGGATGACTGTTCCCCAGCCTCACCCCCCACTCTGGATGACTGTTCCCCCGCCTCACCCCCCACTCTGGATGACTGTTCCCCCGCCTCACCCCCCACTCTGGATGACTGTTCCCCAGCCTCACCCCCCACTCTGGATGACTGTTCCCCAGCCTCACCCCCCACTCTGGATGACTGTTCCCCAGCCTCACCCCCCACTCTGGATGACTGTTCCCCCGCCTCACCCCCCACTCTGGATGACTGTTCCCCCGCCTCACCCCCCACTCTGGATGACTGTTCCCCCGCCTCACCCCCCACTCTGGATGACTGTTCCCCCGCCTCACCCCCCACTCTGGATGACTGTTCCCCAGCCTCACCCCCCACTCTGGATGACTGTTCCCCAGCCTCACCCCCCACTCTGGATGACTGTTCCCCAGCCTCACCCCCCACTCTGGATGACTGTTCCCCCGCCTCACCCCCTACTCTGGATGACTGTTCCCCAGCCTCACCCCCCACTCTGGAGGCCAACCTGCTCACTGCTGGCCAGGCAGCCCTTGACAGCATGGTGTGGGAGACGAAGATGACCGTGGATTCTGCTGAGTTTCAACTCCTCCTAGCGATGGGAGAGGAGTATGAACAGTTCCGGTCTGGTACCAGCCTGCTGCCTTCTGGCGAGCACCTCAAGCCAGCTTCAGTGGCTCAGGTGACCACCTCCATCCAGCCTGGAGCCTCAGGTGAGGCAGGCCTTGACAGCATGGTGTGGGAGCCAATGGTGAAAATGGTCCACCTTGGTGAGGACCTCAAGCCTGTGGTCGTGGTTGACACCAGCCTGCTCCAGGCAAGTGAGGACCTCAAGTGCAGCCAGCCTGCAGCCGACATAATGGAGGACGACATCTTTTCAGGTGAGAATGATGACATTATTATTTTAATTAAGGTCTAAAAATTATATATTTTATTGAAAATATAAGTCTGAGTCGAAATGGAATATCAGTGAAAGTCTATAATTAAGCAATGTCACACGAGAGGGAGTGTGTTATACTGAATATCAGCACGGCTGTGATTCGGTCGTAGGTAGGCCTACGAGGCCGCAGGCCGAGTACCGAAGATGATCACAGCCGTGCTGATATTCAGTATAACAGCACGACTTCGAGTGTGATATTGCTGTTATACAACAGTTCTACAGCGCGATTTATTAGTTAACAGTAATAAGCGACAACAGATTATGATTTGTTTGTTTATTTAATCATAAAAATAAACAAAAAATAGTTCCGCAACTGAACTTCAAATGGACTGTTGCCTAGTAACCTGAACACAAACATGTCGTCTAATTAACGGTCATTTAGTAGAACATCTGTGCGGCGGAGTGATACATATAGTTAAAAG
The DNA here is from genome assembly GCF_963989245.1 of Nansenia antarctica. Taxonomy (NCBI): domain Eukaryota; kingdom Metazoa; phylum Chordata; class Actinopteri; order Argentiniformes; family Microstomatidae; genus Nansenia; species Nansenia antarctica. Next base: position 63,031,723 of record NC_137676.1, read on the forward strand.
TCCCAGTGCTGTTACTGTATATCGTAACTCATGAAATGCCTCTTGTCCAATCAAATTACTTGGTCGGAACTAACTGTTGTATAAAAGAAGCCAAGATCACTGTTCACTGTTTTTGTCATTACCTATCAACTTAAACATACCAAGTACATCAAGTAAAAAAAAAAGTTGTGAGAGTCATAAATGACAATACTAGTGTAGTTTTTAATGACTGAAGAATTCCAATGTTTGGTTTTTTTTGTGAGTAAAAAAATGCTGTACTTCTGCTGTAAATCTAATTTACAATGGTTTTCTTTTTAGAGTCATATAAGAGAATGATGCTACTCAATTCCCTCAAAGAGCCTGACGAATACAGCGAATACACCCGTCAGTGCTATGCTGAAATACTGGGAGGAAAGAAGTATTTCTATGCCCCAGCAGTCTGTGAGGACTTCCTATACTGGATGGATGACTGTTCCCCCGCCTCACCCCCCACTCTGGATGACTGTTCCCCCGCCTCACCCCCCACTCTGGATGAATGTTTCCCCGCCTCACCCCCCACTCTGGATGACTGTTCCCCTGCCTCACCCCCCACTCTGGATGACTGTTCCCCAGCCTCACCCCCCACTCTGGATGACTGTTCCCCAGCCTCACCCCCTACTCTGGATGACTATTCCCCCGCCTCACCCCCCACTCTGGATGACTGTTCCCCAGCCTCACCCCCCACTCTGGATGACTGTTCCCCCGCCTCACCCCCCACTCTGGATGACTGTTCCCCAGCCTCACCCCCCACTCTGGATGACTGTTCCCCCGCCTCACCCCCCACTCTGGATGACTGTTCCCCAGCCTCACCCCCCACTCTGGATGACTGTTCCCCCGCCTCACCCCCCACTCTGGATGACTGTTCCCCAGCCTCACCCCCCACTCTGGAGGCCAACCTGCTCACTGCTGGCCAGGCAGCCCTTAACAGCATGGTGTGGGAGACGAAGATGACCGTGGATTCTGCTGAGTTTCAACTCCTCCTAGCGATGGGAGAGGAGTATGAACAGTTCCGGTCTGGTACCAGCCTGCTGCCTTCTGGCGAGCACCTCAAGCCAGCTTCAGTGGCTCAGGTGACCACCTCCATCCAGCCTGGAGCCTCAGGTGAGGCAGGCCTTGACAGCATGGTGTGGGAGCCCATGGTGAAAATGGTCCACCTTGGTGAGGACCTCAAGCATGTGGTCGTGGTTGACACCAGCCTGCTCCAGGCAAGTGAGGACCTCAAGTGCAGCCAGCCTGCAGCCGACATAATGGAGGACGACATCTTTTCAGGTGAGAATGATGACATTATTATTTTAATTAAGGTCTAAAAATTATATATTTTATTGAAAATATAAGTCTGAGTCGAAATGGAATATCAGTGAAAGTCTATAATTAAGCAATGTCACACGAGAGGGAGTGTGTTATACTGAATATCAGCACGGCTGTGATTCGGTCGTAGGTAGGCCTACGAGGCCGCAGGCCGAGTACCGAAGATGATCACAGCCGTGCTGATATTCAGTATAACAGCACGACTTCGAGTGTGATATTGCTTTTATACAACAGTTCTACAGCGCGATTTATTAGTTAACAGTAATAAGCGACAACAGATTATGATTTGTTTGTTTATTTAATCATAAAAATAAACAAAAAATAGTTCCGCAACTGAACTTCAAATGGACTGTTGCCTAGTAACCTGAACACAAACATGTCGTCTAATTAACGGTCATTTAGTAGAACATCTGTGCGGCGGAGTGATACATATAGTTAAAAGTCCCAGTGCTGTTACTGTATATCGTAACTCATGAAATGCCTCTTGTCCAATCAAATTACTTGGTCGGAACTAACTGTTGTATAAAAGAAGCCAAGATCACTGTTCACTGTTTTTGTCATTACCTATCAACTTAAACATACCAAGTACATCAAGTCAAAAAAAAAGTTGTGAGAGTCATAAATGACAATACTAGTGTAGTTTTTAATGACTGAAGAATTCCAATGTTTGGGTTTTTTTGTGAGTAAAAAAATGCTGTACTTCTCCTGTAAATCTAATTTACAATGGTTTTCTTTTTAGAGTCATATAAGAGGGTGATGCAACTCAATTCCCTCAAAGAGCCTGACAGCGATAACATCGCTCAGTGCTATGCTGAAATACTGGGAGGGAAGAAGTTCTGTTCTAGTACCAGCCTGCTGCCTTCTGGCGAGCACCTCAAGCCAGCTTCAGTGGCTCAGGTGACCACCTCAATCCAGCCCGGAGCCTCAGGTGACGCAGGCCTTGACAGCATGGTGTGGGAGCCCATGGTGAAAATGGTCCACACTGGTGAGGACCTCAAGCTTGTGGTCGTGGTTGACACCAGCCTGCTCCAGGCAAGTGAGGACCTCAAGTGCAGCCAGCCTGCAGCCGACATAATGGAGGACGACATCTTTTCAGGTGAGAATGATGACATTATTATTTTAATTAAGGTCTAAAAATTATATATTTTATTGAAAATATAAGTCTGAGTCGAAATGGAATATCAGTGAAAGTCTATAATTAAGCAATGTCACACAAGAGGGAGTGTGTTATACTATATGTATCACTCCGCCGCACAGATGTTCTACTAAATGACCGTTAATTAGACGACATGTTTGTGTTCAGGTTACTAGGCAACAGTCCATTTGAAGTTCAGTTGCGGAACTATTTTTTGTTTATTTTTATGATTAAATAAACAAACAAATCATAATCTGTTGTCGCTTATTACTGTTAACTAATAAATCGCGCTGTAGAACTGTTGTATAAAAGCAATATCACACTCGAAGTCGTGCTGTTATACTGAATATCAGCACGGCTGTGATCATCTTCGGTACTCGGCCTGCGGCCTCGTAGGCCTACCTACGACCGAATCACAGCCGTGCTGATATTCAGTATAACAGCACGACTTCGAGTGTGATATTGCTTTTATACAACAGTTCTACAGCGCGATTTATTAGTTAACAGTAATAAGCGACAACAGATTATGATTTGTTTGTTTATTTAATCATAAAAATAAACAAAAAATAGTTCCGCAACTGAACTTCAAATGGACTGTTGCTTAGTAACCTGAACACAAACATGTCGTCTAATTAACGGTCATTTAGTAGAACATCTGTGCGGCGGAGTGATACATATAGTTAAAAGTCCCAGTGCTGTTACTGTATATCGTAACTCATGAAATGCCTCTTGTCCAATCAAATTACTTGGTCGGAACTAACTGTTGTATAAAAGAAGCCAAGATCACTGTTCACTGTTTTTGTCATTACCTATCAACTTAAACATACCAAGTACATCAAGTAAAAAAAAAAGTTGTGAGAGTCATAAATGACAATACTAGTGTAGTTTTTAATGACTGAAGAATTCCAATGTTTGGGTTTTTTTGTGAGTAAAAAAATGCTGTACTTCTCCTGTAAATCTAATTTACAATGGTTTTCTTTTTAGAGTCATATAAGAGGATGATGCTACTCAATTCCCTCAAAGAGCCTGACAGCGAATACACCCGTCAGTGCTATGCTGAAATACTGGGAGGAAAGAAGTATTTCTATGCCCCAGCAGTCTGTGAGGACTTCCTATACTGGATGGATGACTGTTCCCCCGCCTCACCCCCCACTCTGGATGACTGTTCCCCAGCCTCACCCCCCACTCTGGATGACTGTTCCCCAACCTCACCCCCCACTCTGGATGACTGTTCCCCCGCCTCACCCCCCACTCTGGATGACTGTTCCCCCGCCTCACCCCCCACACTGGATGACTGTTCCCCAGCCTCACCCCCCACTCTGGATGACTGTTCCCCCGCCTCACCCCCCACTCTGGATGACTGTTCCCCCGCCTCACCCCCCACTCTGGATGACTGTTCCCCCGCCTCACCCCCCACTCTGGATGACTGTTCCCCCGCCTCACCCCCCACTCTGGATGACTGTTCCCCAGCCTCACCCCCCACTCTGGATGACTGTTCCCCCGCCTCACCCCCCACTCTGGATGACTGTTCCCCAGCCTCACCCCCCACTCTGGATGACTGTTCCCCCGCCTCACCCCCCACTCTGGATGACTGTTCCCCCGCCTCACCCCCCACTCTGGATGACTGTTCCCCAGCCTCACCCCCCACTCTGGATGACTGTTCCCCAGCCTCACCCCCCACTCTGGATGACTGTTCCCCAGCCTCACCCCCCACTCTGGATGACTGTTCCCCAGCCTCACCCCCCACTCTGGATGACTGTTCCCCCGCCTCACCCCCTACTCTGGATGACTGTTCCCCAGCCTCTCCCCCCACTCTGGATGACTGTTCCCCAGCCTCACCCCCCACTCTGGAGGCCAACCTGCTCACTGCTGGCCAGGCAGCCCTTGACAGCATGGTGTGGGAGACGAAGATGACCGTGGATTCTGCTGAGTTTCAACTCCTCCTAGCGATGGGAGAGGAGTATGAACAGTTCCGGTCTGGTACCAGCCTGCTGCCTTCTGGCGAGCACCTCAAGCCAGCTTCAGTGGCTCAGGTGACCACCTCAATCCAGCCCGGAGCCTCAGGTGACGCAGGCCTTGACAGCATGGTGTGGGAGCCCATGGTGAAAATGGTCCACACTGGTGAGGACCTCAAGCTTGTGGTCGTGGTTGACACCAGCCTGCTCCAGGCAAGTGAGGACCTCAAGTGCAGCCAGCCTGCAGCCGACATAATGGAGGACGACATCTTTTCAGGTGAGAATGATGACATTATTATTTTAATTAAGGTCTAAAAATTATATATTTTATTGAAAATATAAGTCTGAGTCGAAATGGAATATCAGTGAAAGTCTATAATTAAGCAATGTCACACGAGAGGGAGTGTGTTATACTGAATATCAGCACGGCTGTGATTCGGTCGTAGGTAGGCCTACGAGGCCGCAGGCCGAGTACCGAAGATGATCACAGCCGTGCTGATATTCAGTATAACAGCACGACTTCGAGTGTGATATTGCTTTTATACAACAGTTCTACAGCGCGATTTATTAGTTAACAGTAATAAGCGACAACAGATTATGATTTGTTTGTTTATTTAATCATAAAAATAAACAAAAAATAGTTCCGCAACTGAACTTCAAATGGACTGTTGCCTAGTAACCTGAACACAAACATGTCGTCTAATTAACAGTCATTTAGTAGAACATCTGTGCGGCGGAGTGATACATATAGTTAAAAGTCCCAGTGCTGTTACTGTATATCGTAACTCATGAAATGCCTCTTGTCCAATCAAATTACTTGGTCGGAACTAACTGTTGTATAAAAGAAGCCAAGATCACTGTTCACTGTTTTTGTCATTACCTATCAACTTAAACATACCAAGTACATCAAGTAAAAAAAAAAGTTGTGAGAGTCATAAATGACAATACTAGTGTAGTTTTTAATGACTGAAGAATTCCAATGTTTGGTTTTTTTTGTGAGTAAAAAAATGCTGTACTTCTCCTGTAAATCTAATTTACAATGGTTTTCTTTTTAGAGTCATATAAGAGGATGATGCTACTCAATTCCCTCAAAGAGCCTGACAGCGAATACACCCGTCAGTGCTATGCTGAAATACTGGGAGGAAAGAAGTATTTCTATGCCCCAGCAGTCTGTGAGGACTTCCTATACTGGATGGATGACTGTTCCCCCGCCTCACCCCCCACTCTGGATGACTGTTCCCCAGCCTCACCCCCCACTCTGGATGACTGTTCCCCAGCCTCACCCCCCACTCTGGATGACTGTTCCCCAGCCTCACCCCCCACTCTGGATGACTGTTCCCCAGCCTCACCCCCCACTCTGGATGACTGTTCCCCCGCCTCACCCCCCACTCTGGATGACTGTTCCCCCGCCTCACCCCCCACTCTGGATGACTGTTCCCCAGCCTCACCCCCCACTCTGGATGACTGTTCCCCCGCCTCACCCCCTACTCTGGATGACTGTTCCCCAGCCTCACCCCCCACTCTGGATGACTGTTCCCCAGCCTCACCCCCCACTCTGGATGACTGTTCCCCCGCCTCACCCCCCACTCTGGATGACTGTTCCCCAGCCTCACCCCCCACTCTGGATGACTGTTCCCCCGCCTCACCCCCCACTCTGGATGACTGTTCCCCAGCCTCACCCCCCACTCTGGATGACTGTTCCCCAGCCTCACCCCCTACTCTGGATGACTGTTCCCCAGCCTCACCCCCCACTCTGGATGACTGTTCCCCAGCCTCACCCCCCACTCTGGATGACTGTTCCCCAGCCTCACCCCCCACTCTGGATGACTGTTCCCCCGCCTCACCCCCCACTCTGGATGACTGTTCCCCAGCCTCACCCCCCACTCTGGATGACTGTTCCCCAGCCTCACCCCCCACTCTGGATGACTGTTCCCCAGCCTCACCCCCCACTCTGGATGACTGTTCCCCAGCCTCACCCCCCACTCTGGATGACTGTTCCCCCGCCTCACCCCCTACTCTGGATGACTGTTCCCCTGCCTCACCCCACACTCTGGATGACTGTTCCCCAGCCTCACCCCCCACTCTGGATGACTGTTCCCCAGCCTCACCCCCCACTCTGGATGACTGTTCCCCAGCCTCACCCCCTACTCTGGATGACTGTTCCCCCGCCTCACCCCCCACTCTGGATGACTGTTCCCCAGCCTCACCCCCCACTCTGGATGACTGTTCCCCCGCCTCACCCCCCACTCTGGATGACTGTTCCCCAGCCTCACCCCCCACTCTGGATGACTGTTCCCCAGCCTCACCCCCCACTCTGGATGAATGTTCCCCCGCCTCACCCCCCACTCTGGATGACTGTTCCCCCGCCTCACCCCCCACTCTGGATGACTGTTCCCCAGCCTCACCCCCCACTCTGGAGGCCAACCTGCTCACTGCTGGCCAGGCAGCCCTTGACAGCATGGTGTGGGAGACGAAGATGACCGTGGATTCTGCTGAGTTTCAACTCCTCCTAGCGATGGGAGAGGAGTATGAACAGTTCCGGTCTGGTACCAGCCTGCTGCCTTCTGGCGAGCACCTCAAGCCAGCTTCAGTGGCTCAGGTGACCACCTCCATCCAGCCTGGAGCCTCAGGTGAGGCAGGCCTTGACAGCATGGTGTGGGAGCCCATGGTGAAAATGGTCCACCTTGGTGAGGACCTCAAGCCTGTGGTCGTGGTTGACACCAGCCTGCTCCAGGCAAGTGAGGACCTCAAGTGCAGCCAGCCTGCAGCCGACATAATGGAGGACGACATCTTTTCAGGTGAGAATGATGACATTATTATTTTAATTAAGGTCTAAAAATTATATATTTTATTGAAAATATAAGTCTGAGTCGAAATGGAATATCAGTGAAAGTCTATAATTAAGCAATGTCACACGAGAGGGAGTGTGTTATACTGAATATCAGCACGGCTGTGATTCGGTCGTAGGTAGGCCTACGAGGCCGCAGGCCGAGTACCGAAGATGATCACAGCCGTGCTGATATTCAGTATAACAGCACGACTTCGAGTGTGATATTGCTTTTATACAACAGTTCTACAGCGCGATTTATTAGTTAACAGTAATAAGCGACAACAGATTATGATTTGTTTGTTTATTTAATCATAAAAATAAACAAAAAATAGTTCCGCAACTGAACTTCAAATGGACTGTTGCCTAGTAACCTGAACACAAACATGTCGTCTAATTAACAGTCATTTAGTAGAACATCTGTGCGGCGGAGTGATACATATAGTTAAAAGTCCCAGTGCTGTTACTGTATATCGTAACTCATGAAATGCCTCTTGTCCAATCAAATTACTTGGTCGGAACTAACTGTTGTATAAAAGAAGCCAAGATCACTGTTCACTGTTTTTGTCATTACCTATCAACTTAAACATACCAAGTACATCAAGTCAAAAAAAAAGTTGTGAGAGTCATAAATGACAATACTAGTGTAGTTTTTAATGACTGAAGAATTCCAATGTTTGGTTTTTTTTGTGAGTAAAAAAATGCTGTACTTCTGCTGTAAATCTAATTTACAATGGTTTTCTTTTTAGAGTCATATAAGAGAATGATGCTACTCAATTCCCTCAAAGAGCCTGACGAATACAGCGAATACATCCGTCAGTGCTATGCTGAAATACTGGGAGGAAAGAAGTATTTCTATGCCCCAGCAGTCTGTGAGGACTTCCTATACTGGATGGATGACTGTTCCCCCGCCTCACCCCCCACTCTGGATGACTGTTCCCCAGCCTCACCCCCCACTCTGGATGACTGTTCCCCAGCCCCACCCCCCACTCTGGATGACTGTTCCCCCGCCTCACCCCCTACTCTGGATGACTGTTCCCCCGCCTCACCCCCCACTCTGGATGACTGTTCCCCAGCCTCACCCCCTACTCTGGATGACTGTTCCCCAGCCTCACCCCCCACTCTGGATGACTGTTCCCCAGCCTCACCCCCCACTCTGGATGACTGTTCCCCCGCCTCACCCCCCACTCTGGATGACTGTTCCCCAGCCTCACCCCCCACTCTGGATGACTGTTCCCCCGCCTCACCCCCCACTCTGGATGACTGTTCCCCTGCCTCACCCCCCACTCTGGATGACTGTTCCCCAGCCTCACCCCCCACTCTGGATGACTGTTCCCCAGCCTCACCCCCCACTCTGGATGACTGTTCCCCAGCCTCACCCCCCACTCTGGATGACTGTTCCCCCGCCTCACCCCCTACTCTGGATGACTGTTCCCCAGCCTCACCCCCCACTCTGGAGGCCAACCTGCTCACTGCTGGCCAGGCAGCCCTTGACAGCATGGTGTGGGAGACGAAGATGACCGTGGATTCTGCTGAGTTTCAACTCCTCCTAGCGATGGGAGAGGAGTATGAACAGTTCCGGTCTGGTACCAGCCTGCTGCCTTCTGGCGAGCACCTCAAGCCAGCTTCAGTGGCTCAGGTGACCACCTCCATCCAGCCTCGAGCCTCAGGTGAGGCAGGCCTTGACAGCATGGTGTGGGAGCCAATGGTGAAAATGGTCCACCTTGGTGAGGACCTCAAGCCTGTGGTCGTGGTTGACACCAGCCTGCTCCAGGCAAGTGAGGACCTCAAGTGCAGCCAGCCTGCAGCCGACATAATGGAGGACGACATCTTTTCAGGTGAGAATGATGACATTATTATTTTAATTAAGGTCTAAAAATTATATATTTTATTGAAAATATAAGTCTGAGTCGAAATGGAATATCAGTGAAAGTCTATAATTAAGCAATGTCACACGAGAGGGAGTGTGTTATACTGAATATCAGCACGGCTGTGATTCGGTCGTAGGTAGGCCTACGAGGCCGCAGGCCGAGTACCGAAGATGATCACAGCCGTGCTGATATTCAGTATAACAGCACGACTTCGAGTGTGATATTGCTGTTATACAACAGTTCTACAGCGCGATTTATTAGTTAACAGTAATAAGCGACAACAGATTATGATTTGTTTGTTTATTTAATCATAAAAATAAACAAAAAATAGTTCCGCAACTGAACTTCAAATGGACTGTTGCCTAGTAACCTGAACACAAACATGTCGTCTAATTAACGGTCATTTAGTAGAACATCTGTGCGGCGGAGTGATACATATAGTTAAAAGTCCCAGTGCTGTTACTGTATATCGTAACTCATGAAATGCCTCTTGTCCAATCAAATTACTTGGTCGGAACTAACTGTTGTATAAAAGAAGCCAAGATCACTGTTCACTGTTTTTGTCATTACCTATCAACTTAAACATACCAAGTACATCAAGTAAAAAAAAAAGTTGTGAGAGTCATAAATGACAATACTAGTGTAGTTTTTAATGACTGAAGAATTCCAATGTTTGTTTTTTTTTGTGAGTAAAAAAATGCTGTACTTCTGCTGTAAATCTAATTTACAATGGTTTTCTTTTTAGAGTCATATAAGAGAATGATGCTACTCAATTCCCTCAAAGAGCCTGACGAATACAGCGAATACACCCGTCAGTGCTATGCTGAAATACTGGGAGGAAAGAAGTATTTCTATGCCCCAGCAGTCTGTGAGGACTTCCTATACTGGATGGATGACTGTTCCCCCGCCTCACCCCCCACTCTGGATGACTGTTCCCCCGCCTCACCCCCCACTCTGGATGAATGTTCCCCCGCCTCACCCCCCACTCTGGATGACTGTTCCCCTGCCTCACCCCCCACTCTGGATGACTGTTCCCCAGCCTCACCCCCCACTCTGGATGACTGTTCCCCAGCCTCACCCCCTACTCTGGATGACTGTTCCCCAGCCTCACCCCCCACTCTGGATGACTGTTCCCCTGCCTCACCCCCCACTCTGGATGACTGTTCCCCAGCCTCACCCCCCACTCTGGATGACTGTTCCCCCGCCTCACCCCCCACTCTGGATGACTGTTCCCCAGCCTCACCCCCCACTCTGGATGACTGTTCCCCCGCCTCACCCCCCACTCTGGATGACTGTTCCCCAGCCTCACCCCCCACTCTGGATGACTGTTCCCCCGCCTCACCCCCCACTCTGGATGACTGTTCCCCAGCCTCACCCCCCACTCTGGAGGCCAACCTGCTCACTGCTGGCCAGGCAGCCCTTGACAGCATGGTGTGGGAGACGAAGATGACCGTGGATTCTGCTGAGTTTCAACTCCTCCTAGCGATGGGAGAGGAGTATGAACAGTTCCGGTCTGGTACCAGCCTGCTGCCTTCTGGCGAGCACCTCAAGCCAGCTTCAGTGGCTCAGGTGACCACCTCCATCCAGCCTGGAGCCTCAGGTGAGGCAGGCCTTGACAGCATGGTGTGGGAGCCCATGGTGAAAATGGTCCACCTTGGTGAGGACCTCAAGCATGTGGTCGTGGTTGACACCAGCCTGCTCCAGGCAAGTGAGGACCTCAAGTGCAGCCAGCCTGCAGCCGACATAATGGAGGACGACATCTTTTCAGGTGAGAATGATGACATTATTATTTTAATTAAGGTCTAAAAATTATATATTTTATTGAAAATATAAGTCTGAGTCGAAATGGAATATCAGTGAAAGTCTATAATTAAGCAATGTCACACGAGAGGGAGTGTGTTATACTGAATATCAGCACGGCTGTGATTCGGTCGTAGGTAGGCCTACGAGGCCGCAGGCCGAGTACCGAAGATGATCACAGCCGTGCTGATATTCAGTATAACAGCACGACTTCGAGTGTGATATTGCTTTTATACAACAGTTCTACAGCGCGATTTATTAGTTAACAGTTATAAGCGACAACAGATTATGATTTGTTTGTTTATTTAATCATAAAAATAAACAAAAAATAGTTCCGCAACTGAACTTCAAATGGACTGTTGCCTAGTAACCTGAACACAAACATGTCGTCTAATTAACGGTCATTTAGTAGAACATCTGTGCGGCGGAGTGATACATATAGTTAAAAGTCCCAGTGCTGTTACTGTATATCGTAACTCATGAAATGCCTCTTGTCCAATCAAATTACTTGGTCGGAACTAACTGTTGTATAAAAGAAGCCAAGATCACTGTTCACTGTTTTTGTCATTACCTATCAACTTAAACATACCAAGTACATCAAGTCAAAAAAAAAGTTGTGAGAGTCATAAATGACAATACTAGTGTAGTTTTTAATGACTGAAGAATTCCAATGTTTGGGTTTTTTGGTGAGTAAAAAAATGCTGTACTTCTGCTGTAAATCTAATTTACAATGGTTTTCTTTTTAGAGTCATATAAGAGGGTGATGCAACTCAATTCCCTCAAAGAGCCTGACAGCGATAACATCGCTCAGTGCTATGCTGAAATACTGGGAGGGAAGAAGTTCTGTTCTAGTACCAGCCTGCTGCCTTCTGGCGAGCACCTCAAGCCAGCTTCAGTGGCTCAGGTCACCACCTCAATCCAGCCTGGAGCCTCAGGTGACGCAGGCCTTGACAGCATGGTGTGGGAGCCCATGGTGAAAATGGTCCACCTTGGTGAGGACCTCAAGCCTGTGGTCGTGGTTGACACCAGCCTGCTCCAGGCAAGTGAGGACCTCAAGTGCAGCCAGCCTGCAGCCGACATAATGGAGGACGACATCTTTTCAGGTGAGAATGATGACATTATTATTTTAATTAAGGTCTAAAAATTATATATTTTATTGAAAATATAAGTCTGAGTCGAAATGGAATATCAGTGAAAGTCTATAATTAAGCAATGTCACACGAGAGGGAGTGTGTTATACTGAATATCAGCACGGCTGTGATTCGGTCGTAGGTAGGCCTACGAGGCCGCAGGCCGAGTACCGAAGATGATCACAGCCGTGCTGATATTCAGTATAACAGCACGACTTCGAGTGTGATATTGCTTTTATACAACAGTTCTACAGCGCGATTTATTAGTTAACAGTAATAAGCGACAACAGATTATGATTTGTTTGTTTATTTAATCATAAAAATAAACAAAAAATAGTTCCGCAACTGAACTTCAAATGGACTGTTGCCTAGTAACCTGAACACAAACATGTCGTCTAATTAACGGTCATTTAGTAGAACATCTGTGCGGCGGAGTGATACATATAGTTAAAAGTCCCAGTGCTGTTACTGTATATCGTAACTCATGAAATGCCTCTTGTCCAATCAAATTACTTAGTCGGAACTAACTGTTGTATAAAAGAAGCCAAGATCACTGTTCACTGTTTTTGTCATTACCTATCAACTTAAACATACCAAGTACATCAAGTAAAAAAAAAATTGTGAGAGTCATAAATGACAATACTAGTGTAGTTTTTAATGACTGAAGAATTCCAATGTTTGGTTTTTTTTGTGAGTAAAAAAATGCTGTACTTCTGCTGTAAATCTAATTTACAATGGTTTTCTTTTTAGAGTCATATAAGAGAATGATGCTACTCAATTCCCTCAAAGAGCCTGACGAATACAGCGAATACACCCGTCAGTGCTATGCTGAAATACTGGGAGGAAAGAAGTATTTCTATGCCCCAGCAGTCTGTGAGGACTTCCTATACTGGATGGATGACTGTTCCCCCGCCTCACCCCCCACTCTGGATGACTGTTCCCCAGCCTCACCCCCCACACTGGATGACTGTTCCCCCGCCTCACCCCCCACTCTGGATGACTGTTCCCCCGCCTCACCCCCCACTCTGGATGACTGTTCCCCAGCCTCACCCCCCACTCTGGATGACTGTTCCCCAGCCTCACCCCCTACTCTGGATGAATGTTCCCCAGCCTCACCCCCTACTCTGGATGACTGTTCCCCCGCCTCAGCCCCTACTCTGGATGACTGTTCCCCAGCCCCACCCCCCACTCTGGATGACTGTTCCCCAGCCTCACCCCCCACTCTGGATGACTGTTCCCCAGCCTCACCCCCCACTCTGGATGACTGTTCCCCCGCCTCACCCCCCACTCTGGATGACTGTTCCCCAGCCTCACCCCCCACTCTGGATGACTGTTCCCCAGCCTCACCCCCCACTCTGGATGACTGTTCCCCCGCCTCACCCCCCACTCTGGATGACTGTTCCCCCGCCTCACCCCCCACTCTGGATGACTGTTCCCCAGCCTCACCCCCCACTCTGGATGACTGTTCCCCAGCCTCACCCCCCACTCTGGATGACTGTTCCCCAGCCTCACCCCCCACTCTGGATGACTGTTCCCCCGCCTCACCCCCCACTCTGGATGACTGTTCCCCCGCCTCACCCCCCACTCTGGATGACTGTTCCCCAGCCTCACCCCCCACTCTGGATGACTGTTCCCCAGCCCCACCCCCCACTCTGGATGACTGTTCCCCCGCCTCACCCCCCACTCTGGATGACTGTTCCCCCGCCTCACCCCCCACTCTGGATGACTGTTCCCCAGCCTCACCCCCCACTCTGGATGACTGTTCCCCCGCCTCACCCCCCACTCTGGATGACTGTTCCCCAGCCTCACCCCCCACTCTGTCCACTCAGCCTCACCCCCAGCCCACGTTTTATGCAAATAAAGTCATGGGTCAGAAAGGCTCATGCAGGAAGTAACTTTGAGAACTCCAGAAAGATTTTCACCACTCAGCATTGATTGCATTGGAAATGGCCTATAGTTGCAGTATATATTTCATTATCATGTTGCATTGTGATAGATAAGTGAAGAATGATGGCTTGTCGTATCCGAATGCACGGCCATTATTCAACCAGGTCTCACTTAATGAGACTGACATGGGAGAATGAAGGCTAAATGTAATAATGTACCTACAAACGATGCATTTGTATACGTGATGAAATGTATACAACACGGTCATTTCTTTTCTGGTCATTTCTTTTGTTTCCCCCATATCAATTGGAAAAAGAAAAAAAATGTTATGTTTTAAAAAAAGTTATGGTCTATTTTGTTAAAACAAAACCTGATGGACTCAAATAAATATCTTAATCATATCCTTTTGTGCTTTGACTGCGAAAGTATTTGAATTCAGGTATATTGTTTACATTTATATTTTTGGCATTTAGCAAACACGTGACTTACTTAGATTAATATTAGATTCAAGTATTGAATCAAATATTAAATGAACTTGGAAAAAACTTACACAAGGCTGGAGGCTATTTACATACAAAATGTTAAGCTAATGGTGAACCACATAGCCTTAAAAGGAATGTCCTCAAATCTGAGGTATGAATTAGACAATTGCATGCTTAAACTGAACAACCATGGCTTTAAAATACATCAAAGCTTAATAAATGAATGGCATGTTTAAAAGCTGCTCAAAGGGTTAGAAGACTATGAAGCGAGGTACAATGAAAAATATGGGTAAAAACTTTAGTAAAAAAATAACTGCAGAACTAAAAGCACTTACTGGATGCACTAGGCACAAAAAAGACCCCAAATACAACTATTGCTAGAGCAAAAAATGTTTACATGCTCAGCAAGGAGTCCAGCAGCAAAGGTCTTGCTGGGGGGGGGGGGGTGTCCCAGTCTTTTATATATTGGCCCTGACAGTGAAGCCCATTGGTTGAAGGCCAGATTGGATGCATTGATTGGGTTAGACTAGAGGGATGACAGTTAAACACTTAAACATGTGTGAGGATACGTAAGGCGTTTTGTGACAGAACTTTCACTTTCATTCATGAAATTCACCCCGTCTGTGTTACTGTTTACACAAGTACAATCACAGTGTGACAGTCAGATGGAGCATTCGGTAAACAACAACAGCAAGGTAATGCATCAGTTGAGTTAAAGAAAACAAACTCTTACCTTTGATGACAGAACATGAGCAGTGTTTACCAGTACCTCCACCGTTCTGTTCGTGAAAAAAAAAAAAAAAAGTGTGGGAATAAAGAAACTGTTTTCAATTCAGTTGAAGTAGTTACAGCGGCAGCTGTGGCAATAACAGTTGTATTGTGTTGTTGTTGCTCAAGACTGTAAAACATGTAGGCCTGCAAAAATTGCGCAGCAGCACGGCAGGAGGAGACGTGACATGGTGTTGAAGACATGTGTTGGAGCTCCCTCTTGTGGTAAAAACCTGCAACTGTTTTCCCCTTGTTATTCCTGTCAGCTTGGTTTTCTTCTGGGGAGTCGTTGTCCTCCTCCTCCTCCTCCTCTTCCTCCTCTTCTCTTCATCTTGACCTAAAGAAACCTTTTTGTGTCTAAATGTGTTCATGTGATTGTGATACTATTAACTTTCCCCCGTGCAGCCATCCACACATAGCATTTTAATGCATATTTATACCTTTTTAAATCTCTTTCAGACTCCACTGGTCTGGTCAGCAGCATGGGAGTTCAGCGCTCAGCCCGGCGGCGGTGGCGGTGGCGGTGGCAATGATGACACAAGCCCACCTAATGGTGAGGGAACTGGGTCATCATGGGAAATGCGGTCCCTGGCCCTCACAGCCACAGTCACAGATGCCCGAATGGTGAAAAACCTGAGGTGACCAACAGTAATTCAATTAGCCGTGATAGTAAGGGGGAGCATAGAGGCACAGGGCAGACACACACACACACACACGCACACACACACTCACACGCACACACACTCACACACTCACAGACACACACACACACACACACACACACACACACACACACACGCACACACACACACACACACACACACACACACACACACACACACACACACACACACACACACACACACACACACGCCCTGCCACTTCTGTCTACGATTCCAACCCCAGTCCCTATGGTTAGGCTATATTTCCCAAGATGCGTCTTATGTAATCCCACTTCGAAGACCTGTCTCAAAATGATCTTGTTCCAAGCGACGTGGGAGTTCCAAGTATGTCTCAAGGAAACGGACACCTTCGTGGAAAGTCCACAGTGGGCTCAAGAAGACGATGCCCCGCGGTGCGCCATTACGCACCTTTACGCACGGCCCTATGTTTTACGCACACACACACATGTTTGCTTCAATGTTCCTTTCTTGTGAGACATCTAGCATGTTCTTGGTGAAATAATAAATAACGTAAATATGGTGAAGGTAGACAATAGGTTGTATGATTATCAAAGTTAGCGGGTTTATTTGCAATATGCATGCATACTATTATTTCTGTTTTGTAAACTGTGACAAGAGGATTTTAGACCTATCATTTCATCAACGTATCGTGTAGGCGAATTGGAAGTCGTTGTCTGGGAAATGCCGAATCGCATTCTAGTGTTTGGATTTAAGAAGCTTCTGACAGAGGACGTCACGCAGACGCACCTTCTTTAGTTCTGACAAACTCTCAAACATTCAGTTCTTCTTTGCGAGACAACCAAGACACAGCTTTACGGATAACTTCATTGCAAACAGTTTGTATTTGTATTCGTTTTTCGACAACTATATCAGAAATTTGACATCATGGAAGACGACATCTTTTCAGGTGAGAATGATGAAATTATTATTTTAATTAAGGTCTAAAAATTATATATTTTATTGAAAATATAAGTCTGAGTCGAAATGGAATATTGATTGATTGATTGATTGATTGTACTTTATTGTCCCCGAGGGGAAATTTGTCTTGGGCATGGTACTTTCATGCTTCAAGTGCAACAGTGACGATACATACAACATACAGTAGACAAAGTAAACAACAGGACAGCAACAAACATTGAGTGACATTGGCAGCAGTTTCCACCTGGACATGGCATCATTTGGTATATATATATATATATCAGTGAAAGTCTATAATTAAGCAATGTCACACGAGAGGGAGTGTGTTATACTGAATATATACTGAAGCACGGCTGTGATTCGGTCGTAGGTACGAGGCCGCAGTTTATTTAAAAATAAACAAAAAATTGTTCCGCAACTGAACTTCAAATGGACTGTTGCCTAGTAACCTGAACACAAACATGTCGTCTAATTAACGGTAATTTAGTAGAACATCTGTGCGGCGGAGTGATACATATAGTTAAAAGTCCCAGTGCTGTTACTGTATATCGTAACTCATGAAATGCCTCTTGTCCAATCAAATTACTTGGTCGGAACTAACTGTTGTATAAAAGAAGCCAAGATCACTGTTCACTGTTTTTGTCATTACCTATCAACTTAAACATACCAAGTACATCAAGTAAAACATTTTTTGTGAGAGTCATAAATGACAATACTAGTGTAGTTTTTAATGACTGAAGAATTCCAATGTTTGGGTTTTTTTGTGAGTAAAAAAATGCTGTACTTCTGCTGTAAATCTAATTTACAATGGTTTTCTTTTTAGAGTCATATAAGAGGGTGATGCAACTCAATTCCCTCAAAGAGCCTGACAGCGATAACATCACTCAGTGCTATGCTGAAATACTGGGAGGGAAGAAGTTCTGTTCTAGTACCAGCCTGCTGCCTTCTGGCGAGCACCTCAAGCCAGCTTCAGTGGCTCAGGTCACCACCTCAATCCAGCCTGGAGCCTCAGGTGAGGCAGGCCTTGACAGCATGGTGTGGGAGCCCATGGTGAAAATGGTCCACCTTGGTGAGGACCTCAAGCCTGTGGTCGTGGTTGACACCAGCCTGCTCCAGGCAAGTGAGGACCTCAAGTGCAGCCAGCCTGCAGCCGACATAATGGAGGACGACATCTTTTCAGGTGAGAATGATGACATTATTATTTTAATTAAGGTCTAAAAATTATATATTTTATTGAAAATATAAGTCTGAGTCGAAATGGAATGTCAGTGAAAGTCTATAATTAAGCAATGTCACACGAGAGGGAGTGTGTTATACTGAATATCAGCACGGCTGTGATTCGGTCGTAGGTAGGCCTACGAGGCCGCAGGCCGAGTACCGAAGATGATCACAGCCGTGCTGATATTCAGTATAACAGCACGACTTCGAGTGTGATATTGCTTTTATACAACAGTTCTACAGCGCGATTTATTAGTTAACAGTAATAAGCGACAACAGATTATGATTTGTTTGTTTATTTAATCATAAAAATAAACAAAAAATAGTTCCGCAACTGAACTTCAAATGGACTGTTGCCTAGTAACCTGAACACAAACATGTCGTCTAATTAACAGTCATTTAGTAGAACATCTGTGCGGCGGAGTGATACATATAGTTAAAAGTCCCAGTGCTGTTACTGTATATCGTAACTCATAAAATGCCTCTTGTCCAATGAAATTACTTGGTCGGAACTAACTGTTGTATAAAAGAAGCCAAGATCACTGTTCACTGTTTTTGTCATTACCTATCAACTTAAACATACCAAGTACATCAAGTCAAAAAAAAAGTTGTGAGAGTCATAAATGACAATACTAGTGTAGTTTTTAATGACTGAAGAATTCCAATGTTTGGTTTTTTTTGTGAGTAAAAAAATGCTGTACTTCTGCTGTAAATCTAATTTACAATGGTTTTCTTTTTAGAGTCATATAAGAGAATGATGCTACTCAATTCCCTCAAAGAGCCTGACGAATACAGCGAATACATCCGTCAGTGCTATGCTGAAATACTGGGAGGAAAGAAGTATTTCTATGCCCCAGCAGTCTGTGAGGACTTCCTATACTGGATGGATGACTGTTCCCCCGCCTCACCCCCCACTCTGGATGACTGTTCCCCAGCCTCACCCCCCACTCTGGATGACTGTTCCTCAGCCCCACCCCCCACTCTGGATGACTGTTCCCCCGCCTCACCCCCTACTCTGGATGACTGTTCCCCCGCCTCACCCCCCACTCTGGATGACTGTTCCCCCGCCTCACCCCCCACTCTGGATGACTGTTCCCCAGCCTCACCCCCCACTCTGGATGACTGTTCCCCAGCCTCACCCCCCACTCTGGATGACTGTTCCCCCGCCTCACCCCCCACTCTGGATGACTGTTCCCCAGCCTCACCCCCCACTCTGGATGACTGTTCCCCCGCCTCACCCCCCACTCTGGATGACTGTTCCCCCGCCTCACCCCCCACTCTGGATGACTGTTCCCCAGCCTCACCCCCCACTCTGGATGACTGTTCCCCAGCCTCACCCCCCACTCTGGATGACTGTTCCCCAGCCTCACCCCCCACTCTGGATGACTGTTCCCCCGCCTCACCCCCCACTCTGGATGACTGTTCCCCCGCCTCACCCCCCACTCTGGATGACTGTTCCCCCGCCTCACCCCCCACTCTGGATGACTGTTCCCCCGCCTCACCCCCCACTCTGGATGACTGTTCCCCAGCCTCACCCCCCACTCTGGATGACTGTTCCCCAGCCTCACCCCCCACTCTGGATGACTGTTCCCCAGCCTCACCCCCCACTCTGGATGACTGTTCCCCCGCCTCACCCCCTACTCTGGATGACTGTTCCCCAGCCTCACCCCCCACTCTGGAGGCCAACCTGCTCACTGCTGGCCAGGCAGCCCTTGACAGCATGGTGTGGGAGACGAAGATGACCGTGGATTCTGCTGAGTTTCAACTCCTCCTAGCGATGGGAGAGGAGTATGAACAGTTCCGGTCTGGTACCAGCCTGCTGCCTTCTGGCGAGCACCTCAAGCCAGCTTCAGTGGCTCAGGTGACCACCTCCATCCAGCCTGGAGCCTCAGGTGAGGCAGGCCTTGACAGCATGGTGTGGGAGCCAATGGTGAAAATGGTCCACCTTGGTGAGGACCTCAAGCCTGTGGTCGTGGTTGACACCAGCCTGCTCCAGGCAAGTGAGGACCTCAAGTGCAGCCAGCCTGCAGCCGACATAATGGAGGACGACATCTTTTCAGGTGAGAATGATGACATTATTATTTTAATTAAGGTCTAAAAATTATATATTTTATTGAAAATATAAGTCTGAGTCGAAATGGAATATCAGTGAAAGTCTATAATTAAGCAATGTCACACGAGAGGGAGTGTGTTATACTGAATATCAGCACGGCTGTGATTCGGTCGTAGGTAGGCCTACGAGGCCGCAGGCCGAGTACCGAAGATGATCACAGCCGTGCTGATATTCAGTATAACAGCACGACTTCGAGTGTGATATTGCTGTTATACAACAGTTCTACAGCGCGATTTATTAGTTAACAGTAATAAGCGACAACAGATTATGATTTGTTTGTTTATTTAATCATAAAAATAAACAAAAAATAGTTCCGCAACTGAACTTCAAATGGACTGTTGCCTAGTAACCTGAACACAAACATGTCGTCTAATTAACGGTCATTTAGTAGAACATCTGTGCGGCGGAGTGATACATATAGTTAAAAGTCCCAGTGCTGTTACTGTATATCGTAACTCATGAAATGCCTCTTGTCCAATCAAATTACTTGGTCGGAACTAACTGTTGTATAAAAGAAGCCAAGATCACTGTTCACTGTTTTTGTCATTACCTATCAACTTAAACATACCAAGTACATCAAGTAAAAAAAAAAGTTGTGAGAGTCATAAATGACAATACTAGTGTAGTTTTTAATGACTGAAGAATTCCAATGTTTGGTTTTTTTTGTGAGTAAAAAAATGCTGTACTTCTGCTGTAAATCTAATTTACAATGGTTTTCTTTTTAGAGTCATATAAGAGAATGATGCTACTCAATTCCCTCAAAGAGCCTGACGAATACAGCGAATACACCCGTCAGTGCTATGCTGAAATACTGGGAGGAAAGAAGTATTTCTATGCCCCAGCAGTCTGTGAGGACTTCCTATACTGGATGGATGACTGTTCCCCCGCCTCACCCCCCACTCTGGATGACTGTTCCCCCGCCTCACCCCCCACTCTGGATGAATGTTTCCCCGCCTCACCCCCCACTCTGGATGACTGTTCCCCTGCCTCACCCCCCACTCTGGATGACTGTTCCCCAGCCTCACCCCCCACTCTGGATGACTGTTCCCCAGCCTCACCCCCTACTCTGGATGACTATTCCCCCGCCTCACCCCCCACTCTGGATGACTGTTCCCCAGCCTCACCCCCCACTCTGGATGACTGTTCCCCCGCCTCACCCCCCACTCTGGATGACTGTTCCCCAGCCTCACCCCCCACTCTGGATGACTGTTCCCCCGCCTCACCCCCCACTCTGGATGACTGTTCCCCAGCCTCACCCCCCACTCTGGATGACTGTTCCCCCGCCTCACCCCCCACTCTGGATGACTGTTCCCCAGCCTCACCCCCCACTCTGGAGGCCAACCTGCTCACTGCTGGCCAGGCAGCCCTTGACAGCATGGTGTGGGAGACGAAGATGACCGTGGATTCTGCTGAGTTTCAACTCCTCCTAGCGATGGGAGAGGAGTATGAACAGTTCCGGTCTGGTACCAGCCTGCTGCCTTCTGGCGAGCACCTCAAGCCAGCTTCAGTGGCTCAGGTGACCACCTCCATCCAGCCTGGAGCCTCAGGTGAGGCAGGCCTTGACAGCATGGTGTGGGAGCCCATGGTGAAAATGGTCCACCTTGGTGAGGACCTCAAGCATGTGGTCGTGGTTGACACCAGCCTGCTCCAGGCAAGTGAGGACCTCAAGTGCAGCCAGCCTGCAGCCGACATAATGGAGGACGACATCTTTTCAGGTGAGAATGATGACATTATTATTTTAATTAAGGTCTAAAAATTATATATTTTATTGAAAATATAAGTCTGAGTCGAAATGGAATATCAGTGAAAGTCTATAATTAAGCAATGTCACACGAGAGGGAGTGTGTTATACTGAATATCAGCACGGCTGTGATTCGGTCGTAGGTAGGCCTACGAGGCCGCAGGCCGAGTACCGAAGATGATCACAGCCGTGCTGATATTCAGTATAACAGCACGACTTCGAGTGTGATATTGCTTTTATACAACAGTTCTACAGCGCGATTTATTAGTTAACAGTTATAAGCGACAACAGATTATGATTTGTTTGTTTATTTAATCATAAAAATAAACAAAAAATAGTTCCGCAACTGAACTTCAAATGGACTGTTGCCTAGTAACCTGAACACAAACATGTCGTCTAATTAACGGTCATTTAGTAGAACATCTGTGCGGCGGAGTGATACATATAGTTAAAAGTCCCAATGCTGTTACTGTATATCGTAACTCATGAAATGCCTCTTGTCCAATCAAATTACTTGGTCGGAACTAACTGTTGTATAAAAGAAGCCAAGATCACTGTTCACTGTTTTTGTCATTACCTATCAACTTAAACATACCAAGTACATCAAGTCAAAAAAAAAGTTGTGAGAGTCATAAATGACAATACTAGTGTAGTTTTTAATGACTGAAGAATTCCAATGTTTGGGTTTTTTGGTGAGTAAAAAAATGCTGTACTTCTGCTGTAAATCTAATTTACAATGGTTTTCTTTTTAGAGTCATATAAGAGGGTGATGCAACTCAATTCCCTCAAAGAGCCTGACAGCGATAACATCGCTCAGTGCTATGCTGAAATACTGGGAGGGAAGAAGTTCTGTTCTAGTACCAGCCTGCTGCCTTCTGGCGAGCACCTCAAGCCAGCTTCAGTGGCTCAGGTCACCACCTCAATCCAGCCTGGAGCCTCAGGTGAGGCAGGCCTTGACAGCATGGTGTGGGAGCCCATGGTGAAAATGGTCCACCTTGGTGAGGACCTCAAGCCTGTGGTCGTGGTTGACACCAGCCTGCTCCAGGCAAGTGAGGACCTCAAGTGCAGCCAGCCTGCAGCCGACATAATGGAGGACGACATCTTTTCAGGTGAGAATGATGACATTATTATTTTAATTAAGGTCTAAAAATTATATATTTTATTGAAAATATAAGTCTGAGTCGAAATGGAATATCAGTGAAAGTCTATAATTAAGCAATGTCACACGAGAGGGAGTGTGTTATACTGAATATCAGCACGGCTGTGATTCGGTCGTAGGTAGGCCTACGAGGCCGCAGGCCGAGTACCGAAGATGATCACAGCCGTGCTGATATTCAGTATAACAGCACGACTTCGAGTGTGATATTGCTTTTATACAACAGTTCTACAGCGCGATTTATTAGTTAACAGTAATAAGCGACAACAGATTATGATTTGTTTGTTTATTTAATCATAAAAATAAACAAAAAATAGTTCCGCAACTGAACTTCAAATGGACTGTTGCCTAGTAACCTGAACACAAACATGTCGTCTAATTAACGGTCATTTAGTAGAACATCTGTGCGGCGGAGTGATACATATAGTTAAAAGTCCCAGTGCTGTTACTGTATATCGTAACTCATGAAATGCCTCTTGTCCAATCAAATTACTTAGTCGGAACTAACTGTTGTATAAAAGAAGCCAAGATCACTGTTCACTGTTTTTGTCATTACCTATCAACTTAAACATACCAAGTACATCAAGTAAAAAAAAAATTGTGAGAGTCATAAATGACAATACTAGTGTAGTTTTTAATGACTGAAGAATTCCAATGTTTGGTTTTTTTTGTGAGTAAAAAAATGCTGTACTTCTGCTGTAAATCTAATTTACAATGGTTTTCTTTTTAGAGTCATATAAGAGAATGATGCTACTCAATTCCCTCAAAGAGCCTGACGAATACAGCGAATACACCCGTCAGTGCTATGCTGAAATACTGGGAGGAAAGAAGTATTTCTATGCCCCAGCAGTCTGTGAGGACTTCCTATACTGGATGGATGACTGTTCCCCCGCCTCACCCCCCACTCTGGATGACTGTTCCCCAGCCTCACCCCCCACACTGGATGACTGTTCCCCCGCCTCACCCCCCACTCTGGATGACTGTTCCCCCGCCTCACCCCCCACTCTGGATGACTGTTCCCCAGCCTCACCCCCCACTCTGGATGACTGTTCCCCAGCCTCACCCCCTACTCTGGATGAATGTTCCCCAGCCTCACCCCCTACTCTGGATGACTGTTCCCCCGCCTCAGCCCCTACTCTGGATGACTGTTCCCCAGCCCCACCCCCCACTCTGGATGACTGTTCCCCCTCACCCCCCACTCTGGATGACTGTTCCCCAGCCTCACCCGCCTCACCACCCACTCTGGATGACTGTTCCCCAGCCCCACCCCCCACTCTGGATGACTGTTCCCCAGCCTCACCCGCCTCACCCCCCACTCTGGATGACTGTTCCCCCGCCTCACCCCCCACTCTGGATGACTGTTCCCCAGCCTCACCCCCCACTCTGGATGACTGTTCCCCAGCCTCACCCCCCACTCTGGATGACTGTTCCCCAGCCTCACCCCCCACTCTGGATGACTGTTCCCCCGCCTCACCCCCTACTCTGGATGACTGTTCCCCCGCCTCACCCCCCACTCTGGATGACTGTTCCCCCGCCTCACCCCCCACTCTGGATGACTGTTCCCCAGCCTCACCCCCCACTCTGGATGACTGTTCCCCCGCCTCACCCCCTACTCTGGATGACTGTTCCCCAGCCTCACCCCCTACTCTGGATGACTGTTCCCCAGCCTCACCCCCCACTCTGGATGACTGTTCCCCAGCCTCACCCCCCACTCTGGATGACTGTTCCCCCGCCCCACCCCGCACTCTGGATGACTGTTCCCCAGCCTCACCCCCCACTCTGGATGACTGTTCCCCCGCCTCACCCCCCACTCTGGATGACTGTTCCCCAGCCTCACCCCCCACTCTGGATGACTGTTCCCCCGCCTCACCCCCTACTCTGGATGACTGTTCCCCAGCCTCACCCCCTACTCTGGATGACTGTTCCCCAGCCTCACCCCCCACTCTGGATGACTGTTCCCCAGCCTCACCCCCCACTCTGGATGACTGTTCCCCCGCCCCACCCCGCACTCTGGATGACTGTTCCCCAGCCTCACCCCCCACTCTGGATGACTGTTCCCCAGCCCCACCCCCCACTCTGGATGACTGTTCCCCAGCCTCACCCCCCACTCTGGATGACTGTTCCCCAGCCTCACCCCCCACTCTGGATGACTGTTCCCCAGCCTCACCCCCCACTCTGGATGACTGTTCCCCAGCCCCACCCCCCACTCTGGATGACTGTTCCCCCGCCTCACCCCCCACTCTGGATGACTGTTCCCCAGCCTCACCCCCCACTCTGGATGACTGTTCCCCCGCCTCACCCCCCACTCTGGATGACTGTTCCCCAGCCTCACCCCCTACTCTGGATGACTGTTCCCCAGCCTCACCCCCCACTCTGGATGACTGTTCCCCAGCCTCACCCCCCACTCTGGATGACTGTTCCCCAGCCTCACCCCCCACTCTGGATGACTGTTCCCCAGCCTCACCCCCCACTCTGGAGGCCAACCTGCTCACTGCTGGCCAGGCAGCCCTTGACAGCATGGTGTGGGAGACGAAGATGACCGTGGATTCTGCTGAGTTTCAACTCCTCCTAGCGATGGGAGAGGAGTATGAACAGTTCCGGTCTGGTACCAGCCTGCTGCCTTCTGGCGAGCACCTCAAGCCAGCTTCAGTGGCTCAGGTGACCACCTCCATCCAGCCTGGAGCCTCAGGTGAGGCAGGCCTTGACAGCATGGTGTGGGAGCCCATGGTGAAAATGGTCCACCCTGGTGAGGACCTCAAGCCTGTGGTCGTGGTTGACACCAGCCTGCTCCAGGCAAGTGAGGACCTCAAGTGCAGCCAGCCTGCAGCCAGTCTGCTTCAGCCTAACCAGGACCTCAAGTCTGCTGCAGTTTTTGACACCACCCTGGTCAAGCCTACTAAGACGAAAGGGAGAAAGAGAGGAGGTGGATGCTTCTGTGGCCTCTGGAGTGCCATTCGAAGAGGTCGCAGAAAAGACAAATCTGTAAGCAGTACTCCTACTGTCCCTCTCTGTTACACTGTTGTACTGTTTATTGTCATTGTAGATCTTTATTCAAACTCATTACTCATCTTTATTTGTTATATGGATCAATAGTTAGTTTCAGGATTTTTTGTTCATTGAAAAATGTGAATGCAATGACCTCAGTATTCACTGTAAAAACAACAACTTGGGTGATAACAACTAGTTGTAAAAAGATAGCAGGAATATCCAGTGTGTTTATAGCTTTTTTGTAAAGGTGTTTTATTTTATTTTTCACCCTTTTTTCCGGCTAAGGTCATGGCTGACAAGACAGAGGAATGTATCCAGAGCACTGAGAGCAACACCTCATATCACTTCATATCATATCACAGCCCCGGGGCCGAGCTGCCGATCTGGTGAACTGTGCAAACCTCTCACGGTTGCAGGCATCTACTGTGATGCTTTTGTTTGGTTTATTTTTCCCACCCAACACCTATCCTTTACCCCCAACACCCATCCTTTACCCCCAACACCCCAACCCCCTGTCTCTGCCCCACCACAATTCATGTATTCTTTTACTCCATTTATATAGTTATATATTTTATATAAATAAAATGTTTTCATTGCATTTGAAGTTTTGTTTGTTTTTCATTAAGAGATGAAGTCACTACCAAGGATCACATGACATTGAATGAAATAGAAGTATAAAGGTTACACAACTTTTTAAGCTGATCCAACACAGAAAGAAATTAAAGTGAGTAATTTAGCAAATTCACCATCAAATTTGACTTGTTGCACATGCACACACACACACACACACACACACACACACACACACTCTCTCTCTCTCTCTCTCTCTCTCTCTCTCTCTCTCTCTCTCTCTCTCTCTCTCATCTTGCGCTTGGCCCCTAGATGGTGTAAGAAGCTTAGCTATAAGGGATTCCCTTTACTGCTTTTATCAGCTGTTAGCTTTGTGAATACACCCATACACAACCCCCATAGGAATATCTATTTCACAAAGACAGTTAGGATTATTTTGAACTGTGCACAGTTATCTATGATTAAGTATTTCCATCATGTCAGCTATAAAGTGCTCAGAGTGCATTGTATTTCAAGGCCCGATCCCATGTCTCATTTTTAAAGTAGCTTGACTTTGACAAACTCTCCCAAAGTTAGCTTTGGTGTAGATTAACGTCAATAGTGTGGTTGTGAATGGAGCCACCGGCTCCACAGCTGCATGCCTCATGTAGGGTACCCTGGTGTGTGTGTCTGTGTGTGTGTCTGTGTGTATGTGTGTGTGTGTGTGTGTGTGTGTGTGTTTGTGTGTGTGTGCGTGTGTGTGTGTGTGTGTGTGTGTGCGAGTGCGTGAGGCGTGCGTACAAATGGATACCGCCCTAATTGAATTCATATTTTCCTAAAAACCCACACTGCCCAACAGCCACACAATCCCAAACCTCTGCTCAGCATCTCCCCCTCTGAAAATGTCTGTGAAACAACAACAGATGAGAACCATATGCTAGTAGTGGGCATGCTGTAGTGGAGGCTGGTGGAGGTAGAAATCGGAGGACGGGCTCATAGTAATGCATGGAATGGAATAGAATGCATGGAATGGAACATGTTTAATACCATTCCTGACTCCATTCCCTGCATCACAATGAGCCCTTCCTACCTCCACCAGCCTCCCCTGGTATACTGTAGCAGTAGATGTACAGGTAGATGGTGAGAGGTTGAACATGAGTGTGCGGTCGTGGGCAGTCTTCTCTGATCTGTTTCTGTCATTCTGTCATTCTGTGTCATGCAACTTTATCTATATAACATATTGCAAGTTGCTGCTTGTCACATGGACCTGCTAACAGTGGGCCTACATTAATATTGTTTACTCAAGCTGGGTACCATATGTGACACACATGGGGTCTATTAAATAACCATAAAATGGTTCAATGAGACCATAAAATGGTTTCTGCTGACCCTTCCTCATTCACAGCTGGTCCTCCCCTCCCCTCTCACTCTCTTGACCTCCGACCTCAAAGTCCTCCCCTCCATTTTACTGCCACTCACACTGTTTGGGTGCGGTGGCATCTGATGTCTGGTTCTAAATTACCAAACACACACACACACACACACACACACATACACACACACTCTCTCATCATTCTGCTTATCCGCTTATGGATACATTGAATTTTAATCTCCTGTTGGCGTTATCACACATTTTGGGTCGTCAATGTGTTAATTCTGCCCAGACAGTCTGACTGTCTAGTGACTCTTGTGAAATCAGTCTCAAAGGTAATGAATGTCTTAAATAAATAAAATGTCTTATCAGGCATATTATTCCACCCCACCCCATACACACACACACACACACACACACACACACACACACACACAACCCTCACCCCTACTGCCACACCCATCCAACCAGCCTTTGTTGGAGCCCAGCTGACACATCACCAATCAATTAATCAGCCCCTACACTGGCCTTCGAAGACGTTGTTGCCGTGAGAGGCCATTGTAAGGCGCTTTGGAATAAGGCACGTTATAAGTCAGTCCATTTACCATTTATGATGCGCTGGGCTGTTTTCAACCCCCCGCTGCAGGGCCTTCCGGTCGGACACAGTGCAGTTGCCGTACCACACTGTGATACAGTTAGTGAGGATGCTCTCAATGGTGCAGCGGTAGAAGTAGTATTTACTATTGGTATTTAGAAGCGGTATTTACTATTGTTTTTATGTTCAGCACTTGGGGGGTATTCCATCAATGTCACTAAAGGACAATCCAGGCATATTTTGATAAATCCCGTGAGATTTATTATTTTTGCATGACTTGTGCTATATAAATAATGTTTGATTGTCTGACTGATAGGATTCAGAACATAACGTGTTAGAAAAGGTTTTTGACTCTCCGCCATGCAATTGATTGTTCAATTTGTAGCAAGGAATACAAGAGTGTTAAGGGGGTAGGAAGGTGGCAGATATACATCATCAGCAAAGTCTCCCTCAACAACCATGTCTAAAAAATGTCTACAAAAGAAGTGTATTACACTTCATAGTGACATATAGTTACAGTGCAGTAGTGAGTTGCTCTGGGGTTAGATTCCTTCCTTGTCTATAAGGTTGTGAGGGGTGGCCTGTTATGTGCTGTTGAGGGACAAAGTCTGTGCCTCTGAGCGAAAGGATTGTAGGTTTGACTCTGGGTAGTCCTGGCATCACTTTGTAGCTAATGCTAAATGCTAAAATCAGACATTTAATGTCAGGCCCACTCTCTCCTAGATCTTCAAAGTTGTTAATTGTCGGCTGTTTTAAGAACAAGTGTAGCTGCTCCACGATTATTATTTTTCTTGATCGCTTGAGGACATTTCTTAAAACAGTATTCAACTTTTGAAAACAGATAACACGTACCCCATAATACAGTGGTGTGCCGTCAGGGCCAGCAAGGCCTTCTCTGCTGGCCTAAACATCATCAGAATATACATTTTATTTTAATATATTTTTTCCACAAATATGTATTAATGATTCCCCATAGTCTATTCTCTTCATTTCATAGCTTTCCTCTTGGTTGCGCTGCTTCCAGTCTCCGATTGAGATTTGGAGGGCTGGCCTTTATGTTAGAGCTTTTATCCAATCAAAATGTGTTGCTAGGGGGCTCCAAAATCTGCCCGCCTGCACAATAAACGGTGCCGCGAATTCGACCTGTAACTTAACGTTGGAACGAGAAAACCTGTGGCGTACCTAGTAAACCTACGTAGATGCGAGCAAAAGCAACAACGGCGCCTGCTGTAAGGCTCAATGATGTCAGCACCCAGCACGTCTTTTGATTGGATACGCACTATTGATACGCACTATTGATATTCACTATTGAGATGCGTAACTATGCCGGTAGATGTGAAACTTTTGAAAGTGCGCAGGGAAACGGAGCGCCACAACGAAAGCTTTCGTTGACTGATCGATTATACTGATCGATTGTGTCCTGTTTTTGGGTAAACAATAACTTTCATTTAGGGGACACAATGAAAGCGCCGAGTCCACAAACAGAGGAAACTACGTTGAGCTTCTTTCTTTTCTGGCTGAAAACAACCCAGATTTACATTACCACCTGTCCACAAACAAAGTGTTTACTGGGAGGTCAGGCAAAATACAAAACGACCTGATTTTTGCTATTGCTGAAGTGATGGGAGAAGAGATCAAAATGGAGATTAAAAAGGCACCCTTTGTCGCTATTATGGTGGACGAGACGACAGACGACAGACGATCTTAAAGATGTTAGTTTAACACTCTTCATTGTAAATGCGGATTTATTGATTAAAAATGCTTCGGAAATATTAATATAACTCTGTTGTACTTGTCTGACTATGTTAAGGTGATGCAACGCCCGGTTATACTGTGTTTCTGTCTAGTTTCTAGAGCCATGGCGTCATAATGATGGTATTAAGAGGTAGAATAATTCAGGTAGGAATGTGTCGGACATCACTGAAGGCCTAGGTGTGAAATGCACCGCCCGCCACTGCCATAATAGTTAACTCGTTTACCACTGTGCTATTTTTCTTGTTTTGGTTGTGTTCCTCTGTCTTCCCCAGGTGTTGACATTGCTTTACTCTGTTGGCTTGGTTTGTGCTATTTTTGCTAATTTAGACTATTTCAGGTTTAGTTTGATTTAGTCCACTCCACTGTTAGTTTAAACCGTTTTAGCTTTCCCTTCTCTTGATAGTGTTCATTTTGGTTTTGATTTGTAGCCTAATCCTGTTACCACACCTAGTTTTACTTTACAGTTGGTTGCCTAGTTTGCTTGATAGTTTTGTCCTGCTGATCCCCTGTCCAGTCCATCTTACTGGGAGAAGGTATATACACTAAGTTAGACACCCAGGCATCACCTAGGTAACCACTGTCTATATTCACTAGGTTAGACACACGGGGTATACAGGCATCACCTAGGTAACCACTGTCTATATACACTAGGTTAGACACCCAGGGTATACACATCACCTAGGTAACTACTGTCTATATACACTAGGTTAGACACCCCAGGGTATACACATCACCTAGGTAACCACTACT